>NC_132896.1:2971643-3026643 GCF_030463535.1 Salminus brasiliensis | reverse complement strand
TGTGTAGTTTTACAGTCTGACTGTAATAATTATAAACTGCTTTTAATCCAGTATTAATCTGCAGTGCGTGTTGGTTGTATGGCTTCACTATAATAGTTGTGGACCGCTCTTAATCCAGTATGAATCTGTAGTGTGTGTAGTTTTACAGTATGACAGTAATGGTTTTAATCCAGTATGAATCTGTAGTGTGTGTAGTTTTACAGTATGACAGTAATGGTTTTAATCCAGTATGAATCTGCAGTCTGTGTAGTTTTACAGTATGACAGTAATGGTTTTAATCCAGTATGAATCTGTAGTGTGTGTAGTTTTACAGTATGACAGTAATGGTTTTAATCCAGTATGAATCTGCAGTGTGTGTAGTTTTACAGTATGACAGTAATGGTTTTAATCCAGTATGAATCTGCAGTGTGTGTAGTTTTACAGTATGACAGTAATGGTTTTAATCCAGTATGAATCTGCAGTGTGTGTAGTTTTACAGTATGACAGTAATGGTTTTAATCCAGTATGAATCTGTAGTGTGTGTAGTTTTACAGTATGACAGTAATGGTTTTAATCCAGTATGAATCTGCAGTGTGTGTAGTTTTACAGTATGACAGTAATGGTTTTAATCCAGTATGAATCTGCAGTGTGTGTAGTTTTACAGTATGACAGTAATGATTTTAATCCAGTATGAATCTGTAGTGTGTGTAGTTTTACAGTATGACAGTAATGGTTTTAATCCAGTATGAATCTGCAGTGTGTGTAGTTTTACAGTATGACAGTAATGGTTTCAATCCAGTATGAATCTGCAGTGTGTGTAGTTTTACAGTATGACAGTAATGGTTTTAATCCAGTATGAATCTGCAGTGTGTGTAGTTTTACAGTATGACAGTAATGGTTTTAATCCAGTATGAATCTGCAGTGTGTGTAGGTTGACAGTAATAACTGAGGTGTAAATTGAATCCAGTATGAATCTGCAGTGTGTGTAGTTTTACAGTATGACAGTAATGGTTTTAATCCAGTATGAATCTGCAGTGTGTGTAGGTTGACAGTAATAACTGAGGTGTAAATTGAATCCAGTATGAATCTGCAGTGTGTAGTTATTTATAGTTCTAATCCACCACACGCTATTGGAACGATAAACCCTGCTAACAGACACTGCCTAGGATCCGACCCTTCAAACCAGACCGTCTGCAGGAATTTGGACCAATTACACAGATCATTTATCTCGAACCAATCGGCCAATCAGATCCATTACAGATTACGTTACACCACCTCTTCTGGGGAAAGTAATCCAGCTCCAGTAGTGTTGGGGCGTGGCCTGCGGTTGTGCTGCATTGTTGTGTTCTGTTCAGATCTGGGTTTATTAGTCTGTGGTGGTTCAGGGTGTTTAGTCAGAAAGACACATTTTGGTCATCCAGTGGCCTAACGGTAATGATGAAGCCCTTCTGCTGCAGTTACAATTTCACACACACACACGCACACACACACACACACACACATTAGTGGTTTCACGGTTTTGACTTCAGGAAGCTAGTGCACACACACACTTTTACCCACACCCCTTCTAATAAATGCATTCAGCTACTTTAAACTGCACCCATTGCTGACACATATGTGCAAAAGCACACACACAGCTTGTTCAGTCCCTGTAGAGAAGTACAGCCAATAGAATAGGACTATCTTGAGCAGATAAACAAACATGAACCCATTGGCACCATGCTGCCTAATGCCAGGCGTGGGCTAGAAGGGTTTATAAAGCCCTCTAGCATTGAGCTCTGGAATGATGGATGGTGGAGCTCCATCCAGCACTTTGGGATGAGCTGAGGACTTGGGGATGAGGTGGGGTGGTGGTAATCATCCAACATTGTGACGCTATTAATGTTCTTGTCGCTGAATGCAATCAAATTCTCACAGCAGTGCTCTACTCAAAATCTAGTTGAAAGCCTTCTTCCCTGGACAGTAGAGACAGTTACTCCAACAAAAGCAGGGTAATAACATTGCTTTCAGAAGGAACTATGAATGAGCAGGTGTCCCAATACTTTTGTCCATACAGTGCATGTAGTTGTAGTAATGATTTTGGTCATTACAGTTAATTGTTGTTGTAAAATGCATTAACACAGGTGTTGTAGACTCCGGCTTGACGGGTCAGAGCGGTCTTAGTGACACGAGGAAGACCTACACAATATTAGACAGGTGGTTTTAATGATATGGCTGATTAGTGTGGATAGTTCTTCGAGTCAGATGTTCAGCGCAGGCAGTGGCAAAATAGCAGAACGCAGTTCCTAGATGCTGTGGACTGAAGCCCTCAGTGATCTCGCTTCCTTCTCTGAAAGTCTTCTTTCTGCACGCGCTCATTTCAGGAGTCAGCTGACAGCTGCAGTCACTACAACTACATTATTTCCTTCATCCCTGACACTGAGACGCTCCATAAACACTGGTCGATCACAAATTACACATGCAATACACGTGTCCAAATACTTATGGACACCCTTGCTAATGAATGCATTCAGCTATTTTAAGTTGTACCCATTGCTGATACAGATGTGCAGATCTACACACACACACCCACAGCTTCCCTAGTCCCTGTAGAGTAGTACTGCCAATAGAATAGGACTCTCTGAAGGACGTGGTAAACAGGAACCTGTTGGCACCATGCTGCCTAATGCCAGGCGTGTGGCTAGACGGACATGAAGTCCCCCAGCATTGAGCTCTGAAATCAAGTAGAAAGCCTTCTTCCCTGGACAGTAGAGCCTCCAACAAAAGCAGGAGAAACTCTTTTTTTTTTTTTTTTTTTTTGTTTAAAGTCACTTGATTTCAGAAGAAACAGTGAATGAGCAGGTGTCCCAATACTTTTGTCAATATTGTGTATCTTGGGCAGTGTTATTTATAAAGTTTTGAACCGTAAAACCTCTCGTTTCCTTCCTCTCTCAGTCTCAATTGTAGCCTTTGTGTGTGTATGTGTGTGCATGTGTGCGTGTGTGTGTGTGTGTGTGTGTGTGTGTGTGTGTGTGTGCACAACTGACAAGAGGAATCACTGATTATCTACAGATCCTCTCACTCACATCAGTGTGTTTCATTCTCTGAGAGGGTTGCAGAACACTGCACTTCCTGGCTTTCTAATACCAGCTCTGACATGGTGGTAGCACCCCCTGCTGGTGAAGTCACTGTCCATGACACTGATGGGCTCCTTTTGGTCAAGCGTCTCCAGTTATTTCTCTCTGTAAATTAAAGGTCTTAGGTTCTATTGAATGGCAGTGGAAGTGAGAGAGGCGGTGTTGCATGATCACCTTTCATACTTTTGGGATGAGTTGGGGAGTTGGGGATGAGGTGGGATGGTGGTCATCCAGCATCCCGACTTCACTACTGCTTGTGCCGCTGAATGCAATCAAATCCTCACAGCAATGGTCCTTCAAAATCTAGTAGAAAGTCTTCTTCTCTGGACAGTAGAGACAGTTACTCCAACAAAAGCAGGATCAGCTCTTTTTTAATACCCTTGAAACACTGAATGAGCAGGTGTCCCAATACTTTTGTCCACATTCTGTATACTAATGCAAGGCGTAAACAGCCATTCCCTTGTACGCGCTTACTCTTTTTTCCATACTGTAATTGTATTTCTACCTATTGTGTCATTTACCAATCAGCCATAACATTAAAAACAGATGCTGAGTATTGAGTAGGTCTACCTTGTGCTGCCGAAACAACTCTGAGCTGTCAGGGTGTGGACCCCTCAAGACCACTGAAGATCTCCTGTGGTATCTGGCACCAAGACTAACGTTAGCAGCAGCAAGTGGTGAGGTGGGACCTTCATGAGCATTAATGACCCTGTCACTGGTTGACTGGTTGTCCTTCCTTTATTGGACCATTATTGGCAGGAACTGACCACTGCATACCGGGAAGACCGGAACACAGCAGTTAGGCTACAGGTCAGCTGGCCAGGAACCCGTCCACTTTCGGCATAATCTAGTTGGCAGGTGTTAACGCTGGAACCTGTGTGTGTGTGTGTGTGTGTGAGATCACCATGTCTCTGCAGAATCTGATAGCACTGTGTGTATTTGCCTTGCCCTGTGTGTTTGCAGGATCTGGTGGACTGGAGGAAGCCTCTGGCCTGGCAGGTGGGTCACCTGGGGGAGAAATACGACGCATGGGTCCATCAGCCCGTGGACCGGCCGATCCGACTGTTCGAGAATGACTTCTTCGAGGCAAACACCAAAACATCATGGTACGGACATGGACATCACTATCACATGGGAAGGCCTTCCTATTCTCAGACTTTTGACCATGGAGTTGAGAGCTTTTGAACTTATGACCTCCTGAGTCTCTTAGCTTAAAGGCAGTTAGACAGTTGCTCCACTCTAGAGCTGCGAAGCCATCTACATTGCTGTGTCTGAGAAAGAAGGGAAGGTAGATTTTCTCATAACTGTGTTTGTAGTGGAATTTCACAGCCCAAGACCGGCCCTACGGTCTAACTGCTGCTCATTAAGTGTGAGGAGGTCGTAAATGTGAATTTCAGCAAAGGCTCAAAGTTCTGTTGTCAAAAGCATCCCAGTTTTGGGGATAGGGTGGAGTTCTAACCTGCAGATGGGGATAAACAGTAAACACATTGAGGGGGCGGAGCCACAGACTAAACATCTTACACAGTATAGAATCAGTTTCAGCTGCAGCTCATTTACTGATGATCTTGAGGTTCAACTCAGTATGTAATATTGAGCTAAATTTGAGTTAATAGACTCAAAAATGCGCTGTAATCAGTTCACTGCATTAACCACACTTTAAATGGAGCCTGGCTTTAATGGAGTAACACTTTCGGTGTATAAACACAGACACTGTCGGAGCGAGAGAAGATATGAGTATCAAATATGTGCTGAATTTTATTTACATTAAAAACCAATTCAGCGACCACATGCAAATTTGTTACTACGTCAGGCCCTGTTAGAACTGGATGACGTTACCAATGCCATTCAAATTCCATGCGCATCTTCCTCCACCCGAACAAATCCAGCTCCATCAGAGCTTCTGAGGTTTCTCTTTTCTGAAACACCTGTTCTTTCCTTCCTTCTCTGTGTGTGGGTGTGTGTAGGTACATGGTTCCTGCTGTGTGGATGCCACTGGTTATTTACCTGAGCTGGTACTGCTACAGCTTGTTGGCACAAGGAAGCACCAGACTGTTTGTAACATCAGGTAAAACACACACATATACATATACAAATGCATTCACACGCATCCACACACGCTCACAAAGTGGAACATTCAAAGAAGCTTGCCCACATTTCGTAACACACATATATGTACACTAGGATTATTCACTGGCTGTGCAAACATTAGCCTGTACGTTGTGTGTACGGCTTTACATACTACAGTAATCAGTATCAGTCCCTTTTGCCAACAGAACTATCCCAAGTCAAATATTGAACAAAATGCTGGCCAAAATCCTCCCAAAGCAAACCACCTGGAACCTGGAGCCAGCTCGTATTCTCTGCGAGTAGCTCTAATGGCTCTGAAATGCAGCTGTTTGAATGAGCTTCATAACTCCATGACATAAAAACCATGTATCTATAAACCAACAGCATAACAGGAGAAAAAAATGTATTATAGAATAATTATAGAAATAAAACTAGTATTCTATTTGTATGCATTTTTTTATTTATATGATAGATGTGGTAGAGTGAAAAAAAAGTGTAGCATTGTGCTAACTATCCACACAATGTCTAAAACTCATGTCTAATGTAGGTGCAATTATGGCCTGCCGATGTCATTTCATTAAAAGCCAAACCCTAAAGCTGTGCACTCTGTCTGCTGTGTGTTCAGAGTACTCCATCCTCATCCATAAGTACTGCTTTCCCTTCATCTTCCTTGTGGGAATGTTTATGTGGTCCTTTGTCGAGTACTGCATCCACCGCTTCCTCTTCCACATGCGTCCTCCTGCGCACAACTATTACCTGATCACCCTGCACTTCTTGCTGCACGGACAGCACCATAAGGTGAGCGCTAGTGTGAACATGCTTTTCTAACTAGAAAAATAATCGGCCGTGTTCCTAAACCATCAGACGCTCTCCTCAGAGCGTGTGGAGGTGGCCAGTAATCTCTAATAGGCTTGATGGTGTGGTTTCTGACACTGTATGACTCTCTGTTATCTGTCAATAATGGATAAATAATGTACAGACTTAATTCGGTCTTCTGTTTTACAGCTAATAAATATATATATATATATATATATATAACTTATATAAGTATATTATATAAGTATATAAGTTACAGTATACCATAGGGTTGAGGTGATATGGTAAAAATATTCATGATTTTTGTATATGTATACACTGGGGGGATGAGCATAGACACATGCACTTCTTTTGGAACTGCTGCTGATGCATTGCACTGGGCGCACCAGCCTGCTCAGACTATATTGTATATATTAATAATAATATCTTATATAGACTAATAATTCAAAGATACCTCTAACTTTAGACTCTACTAAACACAAGTCACAACTACACTTGGGCTAGTAGATGCACATTCCGGCCAGCAATGCACTAAAGTGATGTGGAAAACAAGAGCAAGCGCCATCTACCCACTCAGAGAGAGAGCACGGGCAATTGTGCTCTCTCAGGCTCCAGCTGCTGATGGCAAAGCAGCATGACCCAGGATTCGATCCACCAATCCTCAGGTCATAGTGGCAGAGCCTTAGTCCGTCGGACCACTCGGATCCCCATGATATATATATATCATCCAGTGCAAAACTAACAAAGCAAACATTAGACCACAAACATGTCCCTGATTTACTGCATTTGTGGAAAGGGCAAAGCTGTACTGATTTTCTGCAGATTTTCTGGTGATTGCGGCTCCTCTATCAAACAATAAAAAAACAAAAACCCCAAGATGCCGAAATGTCTGGGATGAAAAACATGCAGATTGGAGTAAATAGTTTTTCCTGGGGAAGCAAAACCCAATCGAAATCAGACTGTGTTTCTAAAATATCTCGGAATAATCGAGGAAACGCTCTCCCTCTCTTCTCTACCACAGTCTCCGTTCGATGGCTCTCGCCTGGTGTTTCCTCCGGGCGTTGCCTCCATCGTGATTGGAGCGTTTTACCTGATTCTGAAGCAGCTGCTGCCGGAGGGTCTGGGCGTGTCTCTGTTTGTTGGGGGTCTGTGTGGGTACGTGATTTATGACATGATCCACTACTACCTCCACTACGGCTCACCCAGCAAAGGCTCCTACCTGTACGGCCTCAAGGCCTACCACGTCAAGCACCACTTCGAGCACCAAAGAGCAGGTGTGTACTGAGCTCTCTCTGCTGCCGTGTTTACATGCTTCTGAGCAGTTCGTTGCTTTCTCATGTCTTTGTCAGTTTCATCCTTCAGGGGTTTTAGGGGGGGGTATTTTTTAAATAATAGTTGATATATTTAAAAAAGTCATAAAAAACAAATAACAAAATTCCCTCCCTCACCCCAAATGTAGATCCTCAGCTAAGACTATTTCTATTTCTTGCTTTTATGGTTTCTGACTGTATGACTCTTATGACTATTATCTATAAACATGGACTAAATTATGCACAAAATTCAGATTTCAGATGCTGATACTACTGTTTTTAATGATCTGATTATAATTATTTCACATAACTCAAGTCATATTAGTGTACAATCCTGTAGTATTACTCCACCGCCTCAGCCCACATGCTTCTCTACCTTCAGATCAAGCTTCTGGAGCTCTCAGCTTGTCTAGAAATGCACAGCTGTCCACGAGGAGGCGCTCAAAGCATAAATTGTATTTATAGCTGTGGTCTAGCAGTAAACATAAATTACGCTCCCCGACTGTAGAGGGAGCCCAGGAGAAAAAAAATACCAGCGCTCACATAATGCTGGTTTAATTTGTAGACAAATGCATAGAAACGCATTTCGGCAAGATCCACCTTCAACCGCTTGATGTGGTTCGAGTGGTTCGACCACCAACAACAAATAGCCTATAGATAGCCCAGCCTCTGTGACCTTTAGCCCTCACTGTTCTTGTGTCGTATCCACTAATGCTGCTCTTTTTTCTCCTCTCTCCAGGTTTTGGCATCACCACCACGTTCTGGGATCATCCCTTCAACACAGTCATTCCAGAGCAGACGTTTTAGCACCCCGCCCCTTTCCACCAGCTTGTAAACCCCGCCCACAAATCCCAGCTGCACCACCTCTCCAGCTTTTGCTCTGTGAGTGAGGAACCTCACCCTCTGCTGCTTCTCCAAATCCACCCTGCGCCACCAGAAACGGCCTAAAATACCCAGCGTCCTCATCGTCTTCATCTTCCTCATCATCTCCTTTATCTTCATGATCATCATCTGCCGATATATAGGAGAGGCTTTGGCATGTTGGAACATATCAGCATATTAATATCCAACCAATCACGTCTCTTTAACATGGTCAGATCTTCCCTAGAGGCACTGGAAACGTCCACTTTAACCCCATTACATCTAACCCAAGAACATGTACATAGAGCTAGAGCGAAATAGTCAAGTGTGAGAGAGTACGTGGACGTGAGGAGGAGAAGGACGCGAGAGTGCGAGTGAGCGGACGTGTGAGTTTTAGGTGTAGTTTTGAGCTAATCAGAGGAAGACAGGTGAGGAAGGACCTTCCAGTGTCCGTGCAGTGGCTATCCACGCCGTTGCCAGTGTAGAAATGTGCTCAGGTATGCCCCACTAATGTCCCAACCCATCCCCAACCCAATTACACCATGCTTTTATAAGGCTTGTCAGTGTTGCTGCTGTCAGGATGTGTCCCACACTCTGTCTGTTAGACTGTCCTCTGTATGTTAGACTGTCCTCTGTCTGTTAGACTGTCCTCCTGCTGTTCCTCTAACTGACAACATTTTTCCCCATTGTTGCTGATTATTTTAAGAATTACTCCCGAATTTTTCAGACCACTCACAATCTGCTGTGTTTGTAGCATATGTTGAGTTATCACACACTGTAAACAAAAAACAAAGTCCCGGCCCTTAGTAAAAGAACAGAAAACCTCCTGCCCATTGGCTTTTGTTGTAAGTGTGTTATAATGGAAGCTAATGGCTCAGCATTATTTATTCTTCTCTAATCACGGGGAACGTCTCGACTGTGGTAATACAAGTCCAGCAGATTCAGATCAGGCTGAAAAAGGCCGGAGGAGTGCTCGAATGTCGGCAAATCAACCCCTCACACTAAAGGTTTGTCTGCTTCCTTCAGGGGAGTCGTTCTTCTTAGCCGAAACCATTTGTACGTGATGTTTTTTTTTTGTTTTTTGTAAGATAATGCCAAGTTGACCTAGCAATAGAACAATGCTCTAGCCGGGGAGCCGCCGCAGCCATTCGACTCCTTGCGTAACCCCTTATTATATGTTATATGCAAGATGTTAAGCAGTGTTGCTTGAATAGAGATTAAAGGAGCGAAACAATGGCCCCTGGCCTTACCGAAGTGGGAAATGCGGGTGTGTTGTCATGGCGACAGAATCTGAACCCTCGAGGGGCGTGACGCCGGGCGTTTGGGACTCTCTATTCCGGAGAGAGGGGGGTTGCCTGGTCGCTGTAGTTACTATGGGGACGCGGGGTCACGTAGGGCCGCGATGTTGTAGACGTTGCCATGGCGACCCTGTCCTGGGTTGATGATGGCTAGTGTCTGACCAGGCCGTGGAGGAGAGTCCACGAAGCGCCACCAGAGCTGATCTCTCATTGGTTCGTAATTGTGCCGTTCTCCACCTCGTCCAGAGCTGTCTCTCTCTCTCTCTCTCTCTCTGTCTCTCTCTGTGTCTCTCTCTCTCTCTCTCTCTCATGCGTTTCGCCATAATTAATTATTAAATGTGGTCTCTGTCTTTTTCTGTTTTTTTCTTCAGTTTTAGATTCCCTTTATTATTTAGGTTTTTGTACTGTAGCAGAAGTCACTACATGTAAGTCTGAGTTTTGGAACCTTGCCATTCATGTCTGAAGGGAACTGTGGCCTCTTGCTGTGTTTTAACTGCTGTAGAAACCCCTTTAATTACCATGGCAGAACAGGCCTGCTGCAGAGGTGATGCACTGTCTTTACCTGATTAAACCTGACCATCTCATGGAAAACTCAACCTTCCTCAACTTTTTAAAATAAAAAAAATCAGAGTATGTGGACATGTTATGTTTCATTGCTCCATTCACTCCTCAAGCCCTTCTAAGACTGCAGAGGCTAATACGGCGTAGGTCTCCCAGGTGCCACCAAGACAGCGCTGACCTATCGAATTATGTACTCCACAAGACCTCTGAAGGTGTTCTGCTGTGGTCTCTGTCACCAAGACTAATGTTAGCAGCAGGGTCTTTACGTCCTGGAAGTTGTGAGGTGGGCGGAGCCTCCATGAGCATCAGTGAGGAGCCTTGGGCGCCTATGATCCTGTCGCCGGTTCACCGGTTGTCCTTCCTTGGAGCACTTTTGGTAGGTACTGACCACTGCATACCGGGAGAGAACACCCCTCAAGACCTGGCTGATGTTTTGGACCACTGGATGTTCTGACCCAGATGTCTTCTTGTCCATTTTTCCTGAATTTCCAAGATCTGGCTGTTCACTCACTGCCTAATATGTAGATCCACCCCTGAAAGGAGCCACTATAACTGGATCATCAGCTTTATTCACTGTACCTGACAGTGGTGTATGAACCTATTCAGCCTACAGCAGTTTAGCTCCGCCCAGTCACCCTGAAGTTATAAGGAGTGTTTCTGAATAAAGTCTGCTGTTAAATGCAGCGCAATGCATGGCAGCCAATCAGAATCAGAGATTTCAGTCTTAAAGGAACAGTGACAAAAAACGGTTGATCTTAAGGGATAAAGAGAGGTTGGAAAGTGGGAGTATAAATAAAATTAAATTGTTTAAAATGTTTTTGGTACATTAAAGGACAGAAATGTCAAAAATGGAGCTATTTACGTAATAAAATTGTAAAATATGAGCCTGTGTACATAAATAAAACATATCGCATTCACACTGTTACCACAGTGCATCACTTTTATTCAGAGCGGTCAGTTTTAAAATGATAAAAGCCAACTTTAATGAGGTCACAGTCCATGAAGGCTTAAAGATAAAGAAATCTACATATATAATTTTAAATCTGTGTATGAAAATGACCGCACTCCCTACCTCCCTACTTCTTCCTACACTCGAATCATGTTAACGGTCAGTGGGACTTGCCCATCAGGACAGGTATGTGTGTGTCGGGCTGTGGTTTCTGGAGACTAGGCTGGTCTGAGCAGCTTCAAAATGAAGCATGATAAAATAAAACCTCCACCTGTGCGATGCCGGCGATGCTGACTGTCATTAGTGAGTAATATGAGGTCAGGTCTTTCCACCTCGTCCTCATGGCGTGCGTCCCACTGACCGGAGGTTGCATCCGGTTTGATTAAAGTACAAACAGTAAATATATTTACATTTGTTTACCTGTAAACAAAGTTTTAAAGGGTTAATTCAGAGAAACAAATCCTTTAATGGAGAAAAAGCTATATAAAAAATGCCTCTAATAAATATGAAAATCTGTTTACTACTATATATTTTTATGTTGCAATAAATTTCTATGCAAATACAAGTGCACTTGTAAATAAATGTGTGTATATTTCTGATGAACGTCTCGTGTGACTTGCTTTGCGAGTGTTGGTGTTTGTAATGAATTTATAACTGTGGTATTTGATTATACATAGACAGAAACCTGGATTACTACTAGAGGAAAATTCACACATTACAGCAGCATGAGGAAAAAACAATAACAGGAGCAGATACAAATAAAAAAAAAGGATAAAATATAAGAAAATAATACAAAATAAATAATAACAAGTACAAATGTCTTGACACTAAGTACTATCTACAATATTTACATAAGAAATGTTGTCATGTTCTTCTGTTTATTTAAATGTATTATTATTATTTATTAGTATTAATTATTATTATTATTATGATTGCAGTCATATTGAATGATTATATGCACCTAATGTACACTTTAGGCATTTCGGAAATATCATCTGCACTGCCACTTACAAGGAATTGGATAGCACGCCATCACTCCAGATATTGGGGGCTTCATACCCCTTTAGCCCATGCTCAGCACTGCAGGCACTGACCGTACATTCATGCCCAGCTGCTTATTCTACTGGTCAGTGTTTTCCTATAAAGATTATAAAAGCTATATGTGCAGAACTAGACTCCAGTGTCAGCAGGTGCACCTTGGAGTAGAATTCATTCAATTAGAAGGGGTGTCTGGATACTTTTGGACGTATAGTGTATTTCTGCCACCGTATTACTCAATTACAGACCTACAATCATATGAGGACCACACCCCTATAATAATTCTTGTCTCTGTTTATTTGTGTATTGTGTTCATTTTTAATGTTATAATATTATTAATAATTAACATACTTAATACTACTAATGATATATGCTAACAATGGCTCCAGATATATGCATAAAAATTAAGAAACAGGCCACAATGTTTGGTCTTCAGACCCCTGGCTTATACACCAGCATTGGTCTGATTTCAAGTTTATTATTATTGATAATAATAATAATAATTATAATAATAATAATAATAATAATATGACCCACCCCTGTCCAGATACTTTGTTACTGATAATACCCCCACCCTCATCAAAACACTTCTCCATACATTTGTTCACCAAGTGGGTCTCCATCACCCTGACACAGGCTGAACAGAGAGGAGACATGATGGGAATGCAAACTGAACTCTGGCGCCCCCTAAAGGCATCTGCTGGAGACTGCAGCCACTGGTTATCTCTTCTCTGTCTGAATCATGAAATTAAATAAAGTAATTCTATTTTTTTTAATTAAAAAGGAAAATGAAACATTTTAATCTTCCACAGACTGTGTTTACATTTTACACACACACACACTCACACACACACACACTGATAATGCTTCAGAAACTAGGTCTTACCATGTGGTGTGTGTGACTGCAACAGAAAAGCATGTGGTAAAAGTAGAAAGAAAGAAAAATGATGTATGTATATTACACCTTCTCCAAAAAAGAGAAATATAAAGACACAAAAACGATTAAAATGTCATTTCTGTGTGTATCATTATTAACATTATTGTTATGTTATTTTATGTTTTTGATGTTCTATGTGAAAATAAGAGTTTATTTTTATTTACTGATTTTAACACATTAAAAAAAACAAATATAACATAGTCTAATCTAATATGCCATTTTATACACATTCGTAGTTATACACATCATAGCTGGTTTTTGTATGCATAGTAGCATTTATTATTAGCATTACGTTGTGCATTTTTAATAATATAATTTATTTAAAATTTATTTTACTTGATGTTTTATATATACTTGTGATTGTATATATATATATATATATATATATACATATATATATTATCATATTATTCAAGCAATGGAAACCAATGTATTGATATTATATATATATATATATATATATATATATATATATATATATATATATACATGTTGATGTTTTATGTTTGATATATACACTTGATGTTTTATATATACTTGTGATTGTATATATATATATATATATATATATATATATATATATATATATATATATATTTAACAAATCCACTACTGGATATATGTATATGATATTGTATATGTTATATGTATCCATTATAAATATCTTATATATTTGTATATTTATTTTTACATAATATATATATATATATGTATATATATATATATATATATATATATATATATATATATATATATATACACACACACACACACACACACACACACACACACATATATATATACACGTCATCATGCCTTTAGAATTATTACCATTACCTTTTGCACTTTTTGTCATTTTAATTTATTTACATTATTTGATCCTGAAGCTGTTTAAGAACAATTAATTAATTGATAATTTATTGATCCGGCAGGGCTGCAGAGCCTCAGCTCGCGCGCTCTCTGATTTCACATTCGACGGTTAGCTGAACGGCTACTTCACTAAATAATAATTAATTAATTAACTCAACATACTCATAACATATCTCATATTAATTTATCAGATTTATTTATTACTGGCCTTGTCCCAACATTAACTTGACTGCAGCGCTGTGAGTCAGTTATTATTAGTCAGGCTAGCTACGGCTATGCTAACCTAGCTAGCGTTAGCTCTACCCTGAGGTAACGGTTTAGCTAGCTAGCACTAGCACTAGCACTAGCACTATCACTATCACTAGCACTATCACTATCACTAGCACTAGCACTATCACTATCACTAGCACTATCACTATCACTAGCACTATCACTATCACTAGCACTAGCACTATCACTATCACTAGCACTAGCACTATCACTAGCACTATCACTATCACTAGCACTATCACTATCACTATCACTAGCACTAGCACTATCACTATCACTATCACTAGCACTATCACTAGCACTATCACTAGCACTAGCACTAGCACTATCACTAGCACTAGCACTATCACTAGCACTATCACTAGCACTATCACTATCACTAGCACTATCACTAGCACTAGCACTAGCTAAATAGCTAAGTAGCTAAGTAGCTAAACTTTTCACTTAAGATGTTTGTGTAGACGTAGTGAAATGGCCGGCTGTAAACATCTCCTGTCTCAGTAATAGCAACACTATGGACAAAAGTATTGGGACAGCTGCTCAGTTGTTGCAGTTGGAGTAGCTAACTGTCTCTACTGTCTTTCTAAGACTTTCTACTAGATTCTGGAGCAGGAGCATTGCTGTGAGGATTTGATTGCATTCAGTGACATGAGTGTTAGTGAGGCCAGGAAGGTGTGGATGATGACGATGACCACCACCCCACCTCATCCTATTCAACAGTAGTTACTGGATGGAGCTCCACCACCACCATCATTCCAGAGAACACAGCTCTTCTTCCACTGCTCCACAGCTCCTCAATGCTGGGGGGCTTTATTTACACCCCTCTATAGCCCACGCCTTGTGTTCATCTGCTGCAGAGAGCCAGTAACTGTCTGCAGGGACTAGACAAGCTGTGTGTGTGCATCTGCACATCTGTGTCAGCAAGCAGCTGAATGCATTCATTAGAAGGGGTGTCCACAAACATTTGGACATCGTACCATTTAGTTAGTCTAATGTGAATTTAAACACCTGTTAAAAGCTGTTTGGCGAAGCTGCACATGTTTCTGCATTGTTCTGCATAGCTCTGAAACTTTTCAAATGTGCAGTTCCTCAACCAGTGAACACGTATTATATCTTATTTGGGATATAAAAAGGGTCAACCTGTAAAAAGTGGAACACTACAAATATGAGGACTTATAGCCGAGTTTTGAGTATATAAGTCAGAGTTGGTAATAGATAGATACGTAAAAATCTGGTATTGGTAATGCAAGCGAAAAAGAGGTAACGGTGCATCCCTAATATATTGCATTATTAACCACTAATGCAGAAAGGCTTATCACACACTAAGGTGTGTTACTCAGTAACTACAGGGACATTTATACAAACTGGTGGGGCTGTTTTTTAGTAATAGAGGTTTGCAGTAACACTCATCAACTCATCCATAGACTTTTTAAGGGGTTAAGGGCCCTCAAATCATGGGATCATTTCACAACCAAGGTTTTCATGTGACAGGTGGACAATTAGCCATGTCTTTTGTGTGATAGCTGTAGTGACCGCAACCAGCAATTGCCCACCAAAACAGGAATGTTTTTCCTAACAGAAAATAGAAAATCTAATGCAGAGAGACTTCAGATAAGCATTAGATGCTTCCCATGAGAAAAACACAGGGCTCTCATTGGCAGATGACAACACCATCACAGGCTAAGACCTCGTCTCACTTTCCTATCCCTCCACCTGTGATTGAAAATGAACCAGAAATGTAAAATGTCACTTTCCATGTAAAATGCCCTTTACACACCCACAGTCCATCATTTACAGCTGTGTTTAATGCTGTGTTGACATGTTCTGGGCCTCATGGTACAATTGGTGTAATCAGCAGCAGTACGTGACTGATGGCAGTATGCGGTCATGCACATGTTTTGCATGTTACTGAAATAGCAGTAGTTGTTGCTGCGGGGCCAGTGCTGAGTGAGGGTGCTAGCCACTATTTTGTCCTGTGTTTCTAGTGCTGTGTTTTCATTGAAGTTTAGTGTTTTTTTGGGTTGTGAGCGGCTATACCTGGAATCCCGCTGTGGCTGGGAAAATTGCATGCTTAGCGTGCACTGCCGTTACTGCTTTACTGAAAAACACTGACAATCCGGTTTGCCATTGTGTCGTCTGCAGTCAGAGTGCAAACACCGCTTAACAAACACCATCAGTGATTAAGTACAGACTCACTTGTGTTTGTGAGGTCCGGCGCTAATCCAGAGATGTCCCAAGTGAGGACGACAAGTTGGCACATGGGGACATTTGATTTTGCCCACCAGAAAGTCACCCTCTCATTCAGCTAATTAGTAATTGTATGACTTTAGAAACACAATTCCAGTTAGAGCTGGGCAATATAGTAAAAATGTTGTATCATGATATTTAAAGACATGTTAATGATATATGATATTTATATATTTATTTATTTATGCATCAACAGCGTGAAACTAGTATCCAGATACTCTCCCATACTGAGTACTGTCATTTTAATCACTCCATTTAATCATTTAATTAAATAGGAATGATTACAATTCTGTAATGCAGTGTGCAGTTAATCAGTATTAATTAAGCACTGATGATATCCACGATATACCCATAAGAGCGTATTGTGTACCGTGTAGAGCTGGGCAATATGACAATATTTTATCGGATCTTGCAATATTTTCTTATCGTGATACACAGTATACTTTTTTAAGGATATGATCAGTGCTTAAATAAGACTGATCAGCTGATCAGTCTGATCAGGTTTCATTACAAACAGTGCAACTAGTCTGGTTTAACTGGATAAAGTGTAGCACATAATAATAATAATAATAATAATAATAATAATAATAAAAATCCCTGTACTAAATATGGGGGAGTGTTTGGATGCATTTTGTCTGTGATCACGTCTGTCCTGATGAATATCTTCTATCCTGAAAATATCGTAAACATCGTGATACAATATTTTTACCATATCGCCCAGCTCTAGTACCACGCTAACAATATTTTTCAGAATACATTCAGATATTGTCATGTGCCAGTGCTAATGCCAGTGCTTACTTTTTCCATATTTAAATCCTAAATATAAATTTTATTTGTTTATTGCATGTTATTTTGTGTTGTTGGCCATCTGCCCACCATAAACATTGTACTTTGACCCCTAAACACAAAACAGTGGCTGATTTAAGATTGATACACTTCCCATCCTTTTTTTTTACTGCTGCATTAGAGGTGCAATAAACTGACATTGTTTACTCCCTTCTTAAAAAAAAATGCCAGGGCCAGTCCATCACAGGGTACCACACACACCCATTCGCTCACATACCCACATCTAGGGGCAATTCAGCCTAGCCAAAATAGCCCATATAGTCTATTACTGTATGTGGATATGCTACTCAGGGTGGAGATACATTACTCAGCAGCAGCCTGGTCACATCAGAAGAAGGTAGAAATAGGCTCACTGATGCCGTAAAGACTCGTGGATTCTGTTCAGTGTTGATGGAGCAGCAGTGGAAACTGTTGAGAGGTTTCAGCGTCATGGTGCTGAAGGCCTCTGAGAAACTGCACTGCACCCAAAACACAAGCACCAGCAGCATCCTCAGAACACATACATCACTTTCTGCAGTGTGTGAAGGGTCATCACAGACCGGTGAACACATACACACTGTTCTGCTTGGCTGGTGGCACACCAGAGAGCAGTTTCTGCCCTCTAGTGGTATGCAATGAGCATGTAATAACAATTAGAAGTATTTATTAGACATGTGACCTAGCATCTCACTGTTGCTGCTATGTTTGTTTATTCATTGAATTATTATTATTTTTTTTATTTAAGGCATTTACTTATTAATTTGATGTAATTTTGATGTAATATGTTTAGATAAGTGGCAAAATATCAGTCAAATTTATTTTATTTTATTTAATTACTAGATTTAAAGGTGACAAAACTGCATAAAGAAGCCCTCTGATGTTCTTATTACAAATGCCCATTTAAAAAGTGTGTGTGTGTTTTGTAGAGAACTGGCAGGCAGTAGGACCCAGCAGCTGCTCTGTAGTCGGGACTGTAAGCAGGAAAAATGAAAAAAATGAAGCCCTCCACACCCTCCAGCCAGGGAGGAGAAAACTACTGCATTCCTGCTGTGGACGCTGCTGCTCTGTGCTTCCGCAGGCTGGTTTAGGGAGGAAGTGTGTTTGTATGTGTGTGTTTTGTGAAGGTAGGAGTGCAGTGTTGTGTGTGTGTGTGTGTGTTTGTGAGGAGCTGGACTCGCTCTTGTTTTCAGAAAACAGTGGTGGAGGAGTGGCGTGGTCATCCAAAACACAAGCAAAACTCCAACAGGAGGGCACTGTCCCAGCAGGTAGTGTGCTGTTTCTCTCTCTTTTCCCCCTCTGTCTCTCTCTCTCTGTCTCTCTCTCTCTGTCTCTCTCTCTCTCTCTCTCTCTCTGTCTCTCTCTCTCTGTCTCTCTCTCTGTCTCTCTCTCTGTCTCTCTCTCTCTCTCTCTCTCTCTCTGTCTCTCTCTCTCTGTCTCTCTCTCTCTATCTGTCTCTCTATCTGTCTCTCTGTCTGTCTCTCTCTCTCTCTCTCTCTCTCTGTCTCTCTCTCTCTCTCTCTCTCTCTCTGTCTCTCTCTCTCTGTCTCTCTCTCTGTCTCTCTCTCTCTCTCTCTCTCTCTGTCTCTCTCTCTCTGTCTCTCTCTCTCTATCTGTCTCTCTATCTGTCTCTCTGTCTGTCTCTCTCTCTCTGTCTCTCTCTCTCTCTATCTGTCTCTCTCTCTGTCTCTCTCTCTGTCTCTCTCTCTCTCTCTCTATCTGTCTCTCTCTCTGTCTCTCTCTCTGTCTCTCTCTCTGTCTCTCTCTCTCTCTATCTGTCTCTCTGTCTGTCCGTTGTTGTCTTCCTTCTTATTTTCAGTTTCACTGTGGGTGTGAGCTCAATGTGGTGTTCCTGTGTTGTGTTTGTTCAGCATCTACTGCACACTTATACACACACACACACACACACACACACACACCATGCCTGCAAACAAAACTCTCAAGAGATGTGTTGTACTTCTGCAAACTTGCCTGTCCTACAGCAGCTGTGCCATTTCTCAGTTCCACCCTGAGCTCCACACACCCTTTTAAGCTTTATGTAAACCGACGGAAGGTTTTACTGTAGTACTTTCAGTTGCAGCTCTTAGACAGTCTTGTTTTTCCACTTCTGTCACCTTTGCATCGTTATGCACTTGATTCAAATGTACACATTAATGCAGTTACTAGAGCTGGCACCAACGTCAGCAGAAAATGCTGGATGGCTTAGCCGAGAGGAAAAGAATGAATCTGAACTGATCCTGTAACAGATCTGTCCCAATGTCCCAATGTATTGGCATCTACTTAATTTCTCATGTGGGCTAGAGGGGTTTAAAGCCCCCAGCATTGAGCTGTGGAGCAGTGGAAGAACTGTGTTCTCTGGAATGATGGTGGTGCTCCATCCAATAGATTTGGGGTGAGTTGGGGAGTTGGGAAAGAGGTGGTGTGATGATCATCATCCAACATCCTGATCTCACAGCAGTGCTAGTCCAAAATCTAGTAGAAAGTCTTCTTCTCTGGATAGTAGAGGCAGGATAAACTCTTTAATACTCTTGATTTCTGAAGAAACAATGAATGAAAATGTGTCCCAATACTTTTGTCCATATAGTGTAGCTAATTCTAAAGCTTGGTTGTTTTATTTTAGTTTAGTTACTAAATTAATAAATTACTGGATGTCATAGATGACTAATTCTGGCGCTAAATAGTCAACCTAAAGGTACTTGAACCTTATTAAGTGTAAGATTGTAACACTGAAAAAAGATTTTCGGGGCCCCGGGTGGTCCAGCGGACTAAGTGGTTGTCATTGGTTCGAATCCCAGTCATGCTGTTGGCCATCAGCAGCCGAGGCCCAATTGACTCACTGGGTATGCGGTGGTGTCCCGGTGTTCGAATAGTGAGAGGCTTGACCTCACATGTGTCAGAGGGTGTGCATGCTAGTCCGCCCTTACTTGTGTCGGGGGCATCGCATGTGATGTGATGTGGGGGAGTTTATGTACGGGTTGGGTAATTAGCAGTCCAAATTAGGGAGAAAATCCAGAAAAATTTAGAAAATAAAAAAGATTTTAACAACACTCTTGTTGATCTTGCACAGGGACACAATGTCGTCTCCAAAGCCACAGGAGGGCACCTGTGGCCCGACAGATTTGGTGGGGCCAGAGTCCTGGTCTAAGGTCAGTTGCCCCTGCTGCATTTCTGCCCAAGTGGAGCCGCTGGTGCTCATCCAGTTGGCTGAGAACGTCCAGCCTAACACAAAGCAGTGGATCATGGCCATGATCTCAGCACCCCAAGTATCTGGAGGTGAGAAGAGGCTACCGTTGCAAATTAAATGAGTAATAATAACAAAATTTTAAGTGAACTTTATTGTCTTTTAGACCATACAGCAGGAGTGCATAGCTAAACGAAATTGGTTTCCCCAGGCCCCAATGTGCAGATATAACACAAAATGTTTACACTAGATAAGTAGACATATATATATATATTATTAATAGGAAAAAGTTATTTAATTCTTTAGTTTGCCTCTAAAACGTTAAGGTCACATAGCCAATGAGGCTAACATGCATTGAAATGTTAGTCCACAGCACTTAGCACTGTAACTCAGCACCTACTTTCCTCAACAACTGAATTGAGTTGTTAATTCTCAAATAAACTACGGGATGACATTCTGTTATTTGTAAAAATGTACAATATTGACACTTCAAGACAACTGCTATTAATATTTTTAGCTATGCATATCTTTTAGACACCACTGAATCTTTCTTTACATTCTTAATTGTACAAACTAGAATAAGCACATCTGATTTGCTCCCTACTCACAGTGTTACAACAGACTGCTACTTTATACCCTTGTTATAAATGTCATTATATGATCACAGGCATAAAATATTTAAAGCTAATGTAAATGCCTAGTGCAGTGAGCCCTTACGTGCTGTATCATATCAGAAATTAAAGCTCATTGAGCTTTCTGTCTTCCCTCTTCTTTTCTCTCCCCTGTGTTTATGTGTATGTGTGTTTTAGGGGCAGGATTGCTGGCCCACCCCGGTGAGGATGCCTCTTGGGGCCGTATTGTGGTGGCGGCCCCTCGCTGCAGCCTTCTGAAAGCCACAGAAGACTTGGGCCTCTGCAAGGCTGACACAGATGGAAACATGATCACGTTCTCTTTTACTGACCGTGATAAATTTAGCAATATAGGTGAGGGGAAGTGACAAAGTGAACAAGAACTAAATCAAATGAACACTATATTATCAAAACTATTTACTCACCCATCCAAATCATTGAATTTAGGTGTTCCAATCAATGGGTCGCTCTCAGCAGCTTAGTGAATTCCGGCATGGTACCGTGATAGGGTATTCCACAGTCAACTGTCAGTGGTATTGTAACAAAGTGAAAGCGATTGGGAACAACATCATATTAAACCCTATGGATTATGGGACCTTAGGGATCAAGTTCATATATGTGCGAAGGCAAGCAAGCCAATACTTATAGTGTATATACTATAGTCAAGAGAAAAACACACAGTAGACTTAATTTATGCCCAGAATTAATAGTGTGATCATTTATTGTAGATAACTTTAGGCCGATTTTGTGTACCTGTGTATGTCCTGTTTTCCATTGTTTGAAGGCCAGTCACAATCCTTACAGTATGGACATATCATACGATATATGAACAGGACATCAGTCATTTTTGCTGACCCTGATATTGCCTATTGTGTTTAGTAAGCCAGGAAAACCCTTAACAAGAATGCCTTTGTTTAACCCATTATGCTCTGTGACTTTTACTACTCCCTAAAGATTACTAATCGGTAACTACATGCAAAGCAGTGCAAACTGGCTGTGTTGTTCTTAAGTTATAACAGTGGGTGCAAAAACCAGGAACCATTGGTGGTTCTGAGGAGTTTAAAAGCTTAAAGCAGTGGTTTTATTTTATTTGTTTATTATTTCATGTATTATTGTTGTAATTTATTTAGGATATAAATTTTTCTATTTATTTAACTTCCAAAATGTAAATATTCCTAATGATAAAAAGTTAATTGCTCTTTTAAATTGTGTAATTGCATTGTTAGGCTATTATAAGTAATACAATAAAATTTTAATAACATTTAAAAAGAAAATTAATAAAATGGTCTAAAATAGCAATAATATCATTTATGACAAATATCTCTAGGACAATATATCATCCAATGTAATTGTTAATGTGACAGGCCCAATTATTTGTAAATTTGTGTAAAATTGCTTAGCATATTATGTCATTTTTAGGCATGAGGGAACATTGCTTTGCCTTTTAGCTGATAAGACTAAACTGGGTGGAGCTGCTTCTAACCGTAGCCTCTCAGTAGTGCTGTAATGGGCAGAATGGAGCTGTTGGCACTGATACAGTAAATAGCTACAATGGCAGGGCATGCCCCATCACAGTTTATAGGACAAAAGAGATGCACTGCATGCTTTGTAGTTGTAAATAGAGAACTTTATCATGGGTCAGCACGTCAGTGACTTGATCTCAGCTGATGGCTCAGCTTTTTTGTAAAAGTATATTCTGTGGTTGATCTGTTAACATTTGTCCTAATGGATATAGATACATAATGTTGAGCGGACAATTACTGCCAAATCAGCAAATAACATTTAATGTTTATAATGAGATGCCACAGGAGCCAAAATCCTACAAATTAGGATTGTACTGTCTCTTTTAATAAAGAGACATTTCCACTCCAGTCCACAACCCTCATTTTCTATTTATAGTATTGAACACAGCTGTTTGTGCATTCTCTTTGTAGGTGACATGCAGACGTTTCTGACTCTAGCGGAACGTCAATATATTGTTAAATATGCACTGGAGTCCATGAGGGCCATGAAGGACCTGCGCATTCCTGGAATATCGGGAGACAAGGGCGTCCTTAAATCCAGGCAGAGCATCTGTGAGTTACATATGAGTTACAGTACATATGATTGATGTGTGTGTGAGTTCTTAAGATTATCTATTTGCAGCAAATGAGCAAATCCATACAATTTCTGGAGTTCACAGAGAAGATCAGCACCCAAACAGATGTTCTACTAACTGTGATCTTCTAACCAACATCTCAGTAATACTGTATTTAATCTAATGTTATGAACTGCTCTTACCGGCATAACACACACATTGCTTTTACAGCAGGATTGGTTTCTTTCTCCTTTCCTAATGAACATTGTTTTGGCAAAATATGTACACTATATGTACACTACACCCATACTAATGAATGCCACCCATTGCCGACGCAGAAGTGTAAAGGCACACACACAGCTTGTCTAGTCCCTACAAACATAAACTTATTGGCACCATGCCTAATGCCAACGGTGTTCTCCAGAATGGTGGTGGCGCTCCTTCCATTACTTTTGGGAGTATGGGAGTGAGGAGGATGGTGATCAACCAACATCCACCCACACTAACACTCTAGTTGATGAATGCAATCAATGTACCCTTGATTTCGGAAGAAACTGTGAATAAGCAGGTGTCCCAAAACTTTGTCCATATAGTGTAGCTTGTAATCTAATGCCAATAGACCATTACTGAATATAACAATTAGGGAAAAGGGAGAGTAGAGAGAGTGTAGTAGGCTTGTGTGTGTGTAACTCTGCAAGTGGCCAGTAGGCATCTCTCTCTCCCCCTCTCTCGGATTTGCTTAGTCATTCTAAACCCTATCTGTCTTTCTCTGTGTGCCTGGCATATTAATACTCTGTAGATTCTCTCTCCCTTCAGATTCAAATGTCCTGTACTTAACAATTGTTCCCAAAAAAAAATACAAGGACCAGTGATACTGAAAAAGAAGCATCCATATATAGTGTTCACTCAGACTCACACATTTGCATGCACATCTTAATACTTATATGGTTAAGTATACTTTGCTTCGGTCTCTTCCCTTCTGTCTCTCTTCTATTTCTCTTTCTCTGTCCTGTAGTTCAGAAGCTGCAGAAAGCAGGTGTAATCTTGGATGTTTTCCCCCTGCGCCACGAGAAGAAGCTAAAAGCTCTTGGTCGTGAGTGGTACTCTCAGAAAAGCCTGTGGGGACAGCCTTTAGGTACATTAACACACACATGCACACTGAGCTGTACACACACATCATTCATCTTCATCTTGGCCACTTGTCCTGGTCCAGGTCCAGGAGGATCAGAGCCTACCTGGGAACACTGGATGCAGGACAGGAAAACACTGTAGACATATCAGCTATATACATACATATGCACAAACAAGGGCTGCAGCTAATAATGCATTATAATGGGTAAATATGCAGCAGTTAATTCCGGCAGAGTATCACTCTGCTAAGCGCTGTTGCTATAAATCACATGGTGAACCAAGACATAATGTAAACACAAAAAATAAGCAAATTAAGACAAGTATGAGCTAAAACCAAACAAAAAGAATTAATACAAGAATAAACAATAACAACAAACAAACTGACCAGAAAAAAACTGTGAATGGTTAAATTAGAAGTTTAATTAGTTGAATTAGGTCTATTGAAGAGCTGGAGAAAGAACCACAGGTTGTGTAGTGAGTGAGTGGAGTTTGTTACTGTGACAAAGCCACAAGTTGCTTATTAAGGAACTATAATTTAATAAAAACATATTAAATTCTACCTATTTATTCCTTTATTTATTTTCCAAACTGTTGTAGAAAAACAATAGAAAACTCAAGGTTGTGTGTTATGGTGAAATACAGTACTCAATAACACAGTTCCTCCCATTCTCTATTTAAAGCGACAGTTCGTAAGTTTTGAGCATTTGAGGATTTAGAGACCTCTCTGATAATGCTTTTGGAGCAAGAGAAAGAGAAATGAGAGAGTGATGATAAATGACTGCTAATCTAATTATTTTATTCATTTTGTTATTAAGCAAACTGGATAACTCTAGTGAGAACTGTGCAACACTGTGTAAACTGAGTCATATTAGTGCACAATCCTGTAATATTACTCTACCGCCTCAGTCCACATGCTTCTTTTACTTACAGTGACCGTTCTGTATCTCTCAGCTTGTCTAGAAAAGCATGTCCTTCTTCAGGGATTAAAAGACCTCTCTGGTGAAAATGTGTAATTGCATCGAGCCTGCAGAAGAGTCTCCCTTTAGAGCGAATAAATCTGGTTTGGCAGTGGGTGAATGAGCAGAGAAGTTTAAAGACTGAGGTTGATGTTCTGATATCTCCACGGTATCAGTAGCTCTCACAGTAGCAGGTAACCAGCAAACAGTGCTGAAGACGTGAAATGGCCAGGAAAACTGCCACGAAAACATACCAGACCACTCTGTTTGTTTTTAGAATGAATATATTAGGCTGTGCAGGGACGGTCGCATCAGCACTGTGATACCATTTGTTACAGTATTTATACACCTCCTCTCTCAGGAAGACCACTGCTGTCTCTTCAATTAAAATAAAAAAAATCTTAAGGACTGCTGCTTTAATATGTCTTTATATGATAATATGCTTTATATGATAAGTGGCCTTATCACAGGAGAAGGATAAGATTTCATTCGGAGTCATTTTGAGCATTTCTGTTGGTATTCTGTTTAACATTAATTTTAGAAACATTGCTAATGATAACTTCCAAATTCACATTATGTAAAAAACGTGAGCAACAAAAATAAGCTTTGCGTGACAGCAACAGTGCACTCTGAGACTGCATGTAACACATGCAAATGATTGTACGAGACAGAAGGACTTACGGACACACCTACACACACAAATACAGACACACATACTCTCTTCCTGAAATGAAAAGCAACCGTTAGTGAACATCCCTCATTCTCTGCTTATTCAAATAAGCTTACCGTGGAGCATCTGCCTCAACTCAACTGTTTTATGACATTATGAATACTTTATAAAATCATTAAATGAAATGGAATCGTATAAATACAGCTCAGTAAAACTTTACAGCACCTCAGTGTTACAGGCTGTTATATCAGATCACTCTTTCTATCCATTTAGACTTTGTATGTTATTCTGATTGCATATTTGTCTCACAGTTTATCACATCCCGTGCAGAAATCTTTAGTTATTTCAGAATGCAGCTGCTAGTGTGCTCACCAGGGCTTAAACCTTTTACCATGTTAGTCATATTCTCTTGGCCCTGCACTGGTTACCAGTTAAATTCCACATTGATTATAAAATACTCTTTCTGACTTCTTAAATCCGAGGGAGTTTTTCCTTGACACTGTTGTCACTTGCTTGCTCAAAAGAGGCTTGGACCCGGATTTCTGTAAAGCTGCTTTGTGTCAACATTCATTGTGAAAAGTGCTGTAGAAATAAATTTTGAATTCTTTACTTGAACTATTGAGATCAAAAAAATTAAGATTTAAGTGAAATAATTGCACTTAAAAAGAGTTATAAGTAGCTGCCGCTTTTTAATGTATGCAACAGTTTTGTCCCTTTTTATACATCAACAACATACAAAATACAACACATGATTCTTTGTATAAAACCTTATCGTTTAATATAGAAGAATTTATTAGGGATGCACCAATATCACTTTTGCGTTTCCGATACAGATACAGATACCAGATTTTTAAGTATCTGCCAATACAGACTACCGATACCAACTCTGACGTAAATACTTAGATAAATCCTGATATTTATAGTGTTCCACTTTTTTATATCTTATCCCAAATTAGATCTAGTAAGCTTGAACACGTGTACTGGATGAGGAACTGCACATATATACATATATATATATGGCCACAACTAACTGATGTTTTAATTCACATTTCAAAGCAGTGAAAAAAGTGCTTCTGCTGCAAATTTCACACTCAGATACATGTCTCTGTGTAAAAAGCTACTAGACTTCAGTGTCTCCTTTAAACAAGCTGCCAAAACTCAGCTACTGGTTTTGGAACCAAAGAAAAAAACTCCACATGGAAACAAAAAGTGCTAAAAGTTCCATTAAAAGTCTGTTTAATGGTAATAACTATTTATGACTGGCTTTTACTGGTTGTTTAAATGTTTGGTTTCATGATAAAGTTTGCAGATACTGTGTGTAAGTGCCAGTATCGGCGCCGATACTGATATCGGTATCGGTGCAACACTAGAATTCATGATTCTCTGTCTTTCTCTTCTCCACAGACCGAATTCATGCTTACTTCGGTGGCTCCATCGCATTTTACTTCAGCTTTTTAGACTTCTACACGTGGGCGTTGGTTCCTCCAGCAGTTGTGGGCCTCTTCATCACCTTCTTCCTCCCCAGATGGGGGTCCACTGACACCCCTGACCCTGTGACTAAGCCTGAATCTCCGGATGGTGACGGTGACCAGTCTGTCAGTGGCCTGATGGTGCAGGCTGTTTTCAGCATGATCTGGTCGACTGTGTTCATGGAGCTGTGGAAGAGACGCAGTGCAGCTCTCTCCTACCACTGGGGGAGCATCACACTGACTGAGCGCTTCCAGGTATGAAGCAAAAAAGTTGAATGATATCACAATAAATTATGTAAATGATTATTGTGTGGTAGTATGTTTTTTTTGTATTGTGAAAGTTTTGTCATGCCCAATTCTATACTTCTATTTTCAGGAGCCACGGCCAGGTTTCACTGGCATCCTTGGAGTCAACCCCGTGACAGGCCGAATGGAGCCGCTCTTTCCAGACTGGAAACGGCAGGTGAGGGTGGGGCTGGTGTCCGTGCCTGTGGTACTGCTCTTCCTGGGCCTGGTGGTCCTCGGCATGCTGGGATTTTACTACTGCGAGGCCCAGATGGCCAGCTTCCACAAGGAATCTGGCTCAATTATTACAGCGATACTGTCGTACTTGCCCTCCGTCATCCACATCACTTACACCAACATGCTGGGAAATGCCTACAGGAATGTAGCACAGCGGCTAACAGACTACGGTGAGTGAGAAGGGAAGATCCTGTTCCTCAGTCATTTGAGACAAAATACTGCTTGGTACATATTTTAATACATAATTGGCATTTTGATAAAGCTTTTGGAAAGCTGTAAATAAATAAGAATGAAATTGAAACTAGAGAGAGAGAGAGAGAGAGAGAGAAAGACGGTTAATGATTATTATTCATTGTTTTCATTATCATTATTTTTTTTATTTATTTATTAAGTGAACAGGATAGTGCTAGTGAGAACTGCATAACGCTGTGTAACCCGAGTCATATTAGAGTAAAATCCTGTAGTATTACTCTACCGCCTCAGTCCACATGCTTCTTTACCTTAAGATGCTGCCTCTGGATCTACAGTGAGTCCAAGAAGTATTTGATCCCTTGCTGATTTTCTTTGTTTGCCCACTAATAAAGACACTATCCTTCTGCACTTTTAATGGTAGATATATTCTAACATGGAGAGACAGAATATCAAGACAAAAATCCAGAATATAATTTTAAAGAATATATTTTAATTAATTTGTATTTCAATGAGGAAAATAAGTATTTGATCCCTCTTGCCAAACACACTCAATACTTAGTGGCAAAGCCTTTGTTTGCAAGCACAGCGGTGAGACGTTTGTTGTAGTTAACCACAAGTTTAGCACACACACCAGGGGGAATTTTGGCCCACTCTTCTTTGCAGATCCTCTCTAAATCATGAAGGTTGGTGGGCTGTCGCTTGGCAACTCTGACCTTCAGCTCCCTCCATAGATTTTCGATCGGATTGAGGTCTGGCGACTGGCTGGGCCACTCCATGACCTTAATGTGATTTTTCTTGAGCCAATCCTTTGTTGCCTTTGCTGTATGTTTAGGGTCGTTATCATGTTGGAAGACCCAACCACGGCCCATTTTCAGATCCCTGGCAGAGGGGAGGAGGTTGTCCCTCAGGATTGTGCGGTACATGGCTCCATCCATCTTCCCAGTGATGCGGTGAAGTAGCCCTGTACCCTTGGCAGAGAAACACCCCCAAAACATTATGCTTCCACCTCCATGCTTGACGGTGGGCACAGTGTTCTTGGGGTCATAGGCAGCATTTTTCTTCCTCCACACATGGCGGGTGGAGTTGAGGCCAAAAAGTTCAATTTTGGTCTCGTCTGACCACAAAACCTTCTCCCAATAACTTGGTTCATCTTTCAAATGATCATTGGCATACTTGAGGCGCGCCTCCACATGTGCTCTCTTCAGCAGGGGTACCTTTCGGGCACTGCAGGATGTGAATCCATTGTTGCGCAAAGTGTTGCCAATTGTTTCCTTGCAAACTGTGGTCCCAGCTGCCTTCAGGTCATTTGCTAACTCCTGCCGAGTGGTTGCAGGACGATTTCTGACTGTTCTCAGCATCATTGCCACCCCACGAGGCGAAATCTTCTTTGGAGCACCGGGCCGAGGTCTGTTGATTGTCATGTTATACTCTTTAAACTTTCTGATAATTGCACCAATAGTTGTTACTTTCACATCCAACACCTTACTAATCTTTTTGTAGCCCATTCCAGCTTTGTGAAGGTCAACAATTCTGACTCTGAGGTCCTGTGACAGCTCTTTGGTTTTACCCATGTTGGAGACTTGAAATCTG
This sequence comes from Salminus brasiliensis, assembly GCF_030463535.1. Classification (NCBI taxonomy): domain Eukaryota; kingdom Metazoa; phylum Chordata; class Actinopteri; order Characiformes; family Bryconidae; genus Salminus; species Salminus brasiliensis. The sequence continues at coordinate 2,997,085 of NC_132896.1, read as the reverse complement.
TGTGATCTGTCTGATTCTGTGGACAGGTGTTTTTCACACAAGTGATTAGTGAGAACAGGTGGCTTCAGGTCAGGTAACAAGTTGATTGGGAGTGTCTAACTGGTCTGTAAAAGCCAGAACTGCTAATGAATACTAAGGGATCAAATACTTATTTCACTCCATGAAATACAAATCAATTAATATATATTCCTTAGATTTATTTTCTGGATTTTCTTTTTAATATTCTGTCTCTCCATGTAAGAATACATCTACCATTAAAAGTATAGAATGATCATGTCTTTATTAGTGGGCCAACGAAGAAAATCAGCAAGGGATCAAATACTTCTTGGACTCTCTGTAGGCATGTCCTTCTTTAGCTCAAAGCTATTATTCTATGCCATGATTATATTAGTATTATATATAAGAATATAATATAATTATATATTATAAGTTATTATAAGTTATATTCTTAGCACACCTGATCAGAAGAACAATCTAATGTGGTGGTACTGTGACTATTATCAATAATTTCTAAGTCGGATAAGGAGGATGGCTCCCTTTTATTGAGTTTTGGTTTTGGTTGGAGGAAGTTTTCCTTGCCACTGTTGCCGCAAGCTTGCTCAAGAGGGGGGTCTTATGCTTTTTATGCTTGATGTTTTGTTGGTCTCTTGTCCTTATACTGGATTTCTGTAAAGCTGCTCTGTGACAGTGTCAACTGTAAAAAGCTCCATCAAATACATTTGATCATTTGGTCAGTGCTAATTCCAGTTCAAGACTGTAGGAGGATTTCAAAAGCAAGAAATATCAGTTCTCACATAATGCTGCTTTAATACACCAGATGACCAAATGTGGACACCCCTTGTTGCTGAATTCAGTCACATCCTCACAGCAATGCTCCTCCAAAATCTAGTAGAAAGCCTTGAATTCAGAAGAAACAATGAATCAGTAGCTGTCCCAATACTTTTGTCCATGTAGTGTATATTAGAAAACAAATACTGTCAAATTGATAATGCTGACAAATGGAAGTGAATGTAATTGGTACAGTGATACAGAGATAGGCTTATGTTATGTAGGGGTTACATGATAACAGTAGACGTAATGATGTGCGATAATGAGTAAATTTTACACACCCTGGAAAACACATTATGCAACATTAGAATAAATATAAATACACATTTAAAATAACCAATTAATTATAGAATATTATAGAATAATAATTTAAGCATAACACTATCCTCCTGGGCCCCGAGTGTACCAGCGAACTAAGCTGGTTTGAATCCCGGTCATGCTACTAGCCATCGGCAGCCGAGGCCCAAAGAGAGCACAATTGGCCTTGCTCTCTCCAGGGTGGGTTGATGATGGCGCTCTCTCCCCACATTGCTTTGGGGGGCATCACTGGCGTCTGCAGGCTGGTGCGTTGGAGCCTGGCGATGTAGCTTAGACAGCGGTTCGAACAATGAGCGGCTCGACTGCGCACACGTCGGAGGGGGCGTGTGCTAGTCCGCTCTCCCTAGTGTCGATGGGGGAGGATTATGTACGGATTGGCTAATTGGTGTCCCAAATTGGGGAGAAAATGGGGGAAAATCTGATTTAATTTATTAAAAAAAAAAAAAAAACTATCCTTTAAAACTTTTTCTCTCATTTCTTTTAGAGAACCACAGAGAAGAATCATCTTACCAGAATCATCACACCACTAAAGTTCTCGTGGTGAGTCCTGTTGCTCACCTCAGCCTGTTTCCTTATATTCATACTATTCATTCATTCTCTTTCTCTCTCCTTTGTCTCTATTTCTGGTTTTCAAGATAAAATGATTTCCTATTCAAACAGGAAGTCTCTGTGGTTGAAAGCTGAAATGATGAAGGATAGTGATCCGAACATAAAAAGTTTTTCTTTATTTCCATAGTCAAAAGCTGGTAGGTGGTAAATCTATAGAATCAGGATCCCTGGTGCTGGCAATCCTTTTGATGACACTGTGCTTCAGTGCAGATCAGCGAAGTTAGATCTTCAGTGGTTTCTTTTTTTTAACTCCCCGGATGTTTATTTCCTGTCTGTCATGTTTGGGTTTTATCTGTGATTCTGTGATCTGCTGCTCTCTCGGCTCTCTGTCGCTTTCTCTCACAAAGGTTTGTTAAGTATAGTGTGTATAAGCACAGCAGGTGTTCTGCTCTAAAAGCCTCAGGTGTACTTTTAACGCTGATAAGTGCAAATCCCAGAGCAGCATTAGGCGGATATAGAGCCATTTACAGAGCAAAATGAATTAATTTCTCTCTCTCATTCTCTCTCGCTCTCTCTTTCTCCCCAGTTCACCTTTTTCAATAACTTTGCCGTGCTGTTCCACATTGCCTTCTACAAACAGGACCTGAACCTCCTACGCAAGGTGAGAGGAGTTCATTGCTTTGCATGCATTTGACACATTTCCTTCTAATAACATAACATTAACACCTTAAAGCAGTGGTTCACTCAATGATTTTTACAAACGTAAGCATCCTCCTCTTCTAAAGAGCCAATGGCTATTTATTATTAATTGATTTTAATAGTACATTCTCTTACATCTTACATAAATCTACTTTATTTTTTGTTATTATAAACTGAATCTAATTTTCCGCCCATTTCCACCCCAATTTGGACAACCTATTACACAAACCTGTATGTACTCCCCCCCATCGCACGCAGTGCCCCCTACACTAGTGAGGGCGGACCAACACACGCCTCCTCCGACACGTGCTGCAACCAGCACACCTGGAGGGAAGCACCACATACCTGGCTCAAACCACCAGCCTGCAAACGCCAGTGACAGCCAGCACAGCAGTGAAGCGATATGGACAGAGAGCGCCATCTACCCACCTTGAAGAGAGCAAGACCATTTGAGCTCTCTCTGGGCCTTGGCTGCCGATGGCTTGCAGCATGACCCAGATGTGAACCAGTGATCCTTTGATTATAGTGACAATGCCTTAGTCAGCTGAACATGATTTTTTATGATGTACATTGGTCATGCAAAGTCTGTGCAAGCATATATTTAATTTGGTACAGGGTAAAAAGTTAACACTCTAAGGTGTATTAATCAGTAACTACAGGGACTTCTCTGGGCTATTCTCTGGTAATAGACACTTGTAACATTACTTTCAGCCCACCGGCAGACCATAGGCTTTTTAAGGGGTTAATAAAAAATGTTGAATAACTGCTGATTAATAAACCGAGAGTTTTAAGGGTAAATATGTATGAACCGTTTTTAATATTATTTTTAATTAGTATTAATTTTACTCTTTGTATTATTTCTGTCACCCCCCCCCCCTCCTGTGTGCAGAGGCTGTCGTCACTGCTGATTATTTCTCAGGTAGTGAACCAGTTCACTGAGGTTTTCGTGCCATATATTGTGGACCGTTTCTACAGCTCACCAGAGAAGGAACTGAAAGAGGATGACCCAGAAGCTGACCACCTGCAGGCCGAGGGCAGCCTGCCTGCATTTCCTGTGAGTGCCTTGCTAGGGCTGGGACGATAAGCAGTTTAGGAAAATCTATAACTTGGGTTAATACCATCAAAATAATTTTTTAAGACACACAAAGCTCCACACTTATGAAGCTCCACATTAAAGCAGAGCTTCAAACCTCATTACACACACCTTTTAGCATAGTCCTTTTTAGAAGGAAAGACTGTTGTCCTTGATTTGATAGGAAATCATGAAATAGCATGTCAGTTAAACATTTAAGAATGCAGAAATATGAAGAGGAACTATTTAGACAGCAGTGGAATATAAACAGTGAAATATATATATTTGAGGATTTTGGGCCATAATTTGATAAATACTGCATTGAATACTCTGCTTACTCAGTCATTCTTTGTCTTTTTTGTCAATCTGTGTTTGTATGTGTATTCAGGGTCTATTTGCAGAGTATATCGAGCTGCTGGTGCAGTTTGGTTATCTGAGTTTGTTCTCGTGTGTGTATCCGCTCACTGCTGTGCTGCTCCTGCTGAATAACATCACTGAGATCCGCGGAGATGCCTATAAAATCTGCTGCCTGTTCAGAAAGCCTTTCTCACCTCCAGAGACTGGCATGGGGGTGTGGCAGGTAAGATGTGTTGGAGCCATTAGTGAGAGATAAGAGGGGAATATGAGCTTCCTGTGTTTGTGTGAGTGTTTGGATGATTGGAGTTGTTTGGTTTAGGGGTGCACTGATCTGGCTTTTTCAGTTCTGATACCATGCCCGATATAAATCTAATACCATTGTTGAATTAATAAACCGGATACCTCACATGTGGGAGAGACCTATGGTATCAGGATTGACGTAAGCATTACTTCACTGACTTATATATACTTATACTTAACAAAATATAACAAATTAACTCAATACACATGTACTAAATTGCTATGTGTTTGTCACATTAAATAATAAACAATTGTGCCGGACCTTGACACAGCATTTATATAAAAAAGGAGTCAAACTTAAATATATTGAAGTTATATTAAAAATATATTCAAATAAATAAAATGAAAAATGTTGCACACACAAACAATAATAAGAGTCTTATTTTTAAATATTTAATGTAAACAGTAATTTAAAATAAAAATTAAAAATCTAGCAGCTGAACCTGAGAATAAATAAGTAACTTGACCAAACATGCACATAGTAATCAAACATGTAAACATTTAGTTCAGTCTCACACCAACAAATTAAAGTGAAAGGATGGGTTCCATGGATCGGCTTAATTATCCAATACCGGATCCAGCTAATTTTGTAAATATCTGGACCAATTTCCGATCCTAATATCGGATCGGTGCATCCCTAGTTTGGTTATAAGTGTCTCTAGTTGATATGATGGCAAAATGTGTCCCCTAAGCTTTTTTAGGGTAGTTACTGTTTATTGTGTGGCCTAGCATAAGTTAGAGCAAGTGCTCTTCTATAACATTTCAAGGCACTAACTACAGTGTGTGTGTGTGTGTGTGTGTGTGTGTGTGTGTGTATTTTGCAGGCTGCGTTTGAGCTTCTGGGGTTTGTGTCTGTTGTGTCGAACTGCTGGCTGCTGCTCCTAGCTCCACGGGTTAAAGCCTTTACTCTGGACGCTGGACTCAATACAGCTACTGTGCTCGTCTATGCAATTCTGGTGGAGGTTAGAGCTCACACACTTGCACACATGCAAACAACCACATGCAGAACCACACACAGCTACACGCTCATCCCTCAGCAAACTTCTGCAGTGATGAAAGTCTATTATTATGTTTGCTAAAAGAGTTGAAAGGAATCATTGTCCGCCTAAATGACTCCTGAGATACACATAACAGTTCCGGTATTGTTCATTGTCCGCCACAGAACTCGACCTGAGAACCAGAAAAATGAGGGTTAGCTCACTGATTGTGGTTAAATCTTTAATAATTGTGAAATTGAATGAGGGTGAGTTTAATTAAAAGGGTGAATTTTAACTTGTGAATGTGTTTGGCTTCTTCAGCATGCTCTGATCATCGTGAAGCTTATTTTGGCCTTTATGATACCTGATGAACCGGACTGGGTTCGAATCAAAAGGGAACAGATTGAATATCGCTCCATGAAAGCGGTCAGCCAACAGGTGAGTGTTACCTAAATAATAATAATAATTATAATAAAACATTGTAATGGCTAGAGCAGGAGTGTCACTTGCACTCACTCAGGGCCACAACACTGCAGACCATTATGGTTCATATATATTCAGTATATGGACAAAAGTATTGAGACACCTGCTCATTTATTGCTTCCTCTGAAATCAAGGGTATTTAATGTATTAGTGAGGTCAGGATGTTGGATGATTACTACCCTACCTCATCATCCCCAACTTCCCACCTCATCCCAGAAGTATTGGATGGAGCATCACCATCATTCCAGAGAACACAGTTCTTCCAATTCTCCACAGCTCAAAGCTGGGGGCTCTATACCCCTCTAGCCCACACCTGGCATTAGGCAGCATGGTGCCAATAGGTGTAGTTTACTGCTCTGCTCCAGAGAGTCCTATTCTACTGGTGATTCTTCTCTACAAGGACTACACAAGCTGTGTTTGTGCATTTGCACTTGCACACCTGTGTCAGCAATGGATGCAGCTTAAAGTAACTGCATCCAACTTTGCATTCATTAGAAGGGTTGTCCGCAAACACTTGGACTTATAGTGTACTGCTGAAAGCAATGAATTAACATTGGTTCATAGTTCATGATGGGTCCCACTGAGTAGAGTTTCAGTGTCACTTGCATTTTCTAATGGTGTGAAAGATGATCCTAATGATCCTAAAGGTGTCCTAATGTCCCTCATGCTCCAGGAATAGAACAGGCTGTATTGTCTGTGTATTTGATGACTGTCTAGTATGTGTTTTGCTTTGCTGATTGCTGGTTATGAACCTTATTCATCACCTGGACTAGTGACTAAAAGTCAATCTCCATTTTTCTTTTATAGAAAGTGAAACGTGCCTCCGCCTCTGAGCTTCCTCCCTCTAAATCCTGAGTCCAGCTGTGTGCATCAGAGGAACACAAATGCAAGGTGTGGTGCTGCCTGCCTACGAAGCCTTTGCTTTCAGCCATTGTTTACTTAGCTTGCTGCTACACCACAAGGTGTAGCGTTTCAAAGGGTGGTGCCCATGCCCCCTGAGAAAATGTGGCCCAGCGTGTTAGGTTGGACTCTGTGTCTCCCCCTGGAGGACTCTTGTGGTAAAATGCTTTTAACAATCAGGTGATTTTTATTTATAGTGATGAAATTGGACTGATGAGCATCTACACTCTCTAGCCACTGTATTAGAAACTCTTCTCTTGTAGCTCCACTTTGCTGCTCCATTTTTGGACAGTGGGCCACTCAGATTTGTGTAAAAAGCTCAGCAACATTTCTGTGCCTGATACACTCATGCTGGGAAAACGCACACTACCATGTCAGCGTCACTGCACTGCTCCACCCAAAGTATCTGGTTGATATCTTGTCAGCAGAAACTGACCAATAATGAGTTGAGTGGAGGGCAGATGACAAATTGCACATGATAACAGACGGGCCAAAGTTTTTTAAAAGTCATGTAATTATGACAGACACCTACATAGTGGATCTGTAAGGTATGAGGAGCTCATAAAGTGGCTAGTAAGAGGATGTAGAAGCTAGGGGTTTTAGTAAAGTGGACGGTGAGACACACTAAGCTGCAGTCAGTCAGCTAAATGTCACAGTGCAGTATATGGAAACCCATCATACTGCAGGGTTTCCGTACCTGAAATTATCTGGGTTCAGCTGTGGTGTTTTAAAATGTGCTTAAAAAAAAAAAAAAAAAGCTCATTTGAGAAAATATTACATGGGTAATAGGTTATTACACTGAATTGTGTCATTATGGATAAAGGTTTTTACCAAAAAAGGCAGACAAATCACATCACTTATATGCTGTGCATTAATTGAGTATGAAGAGTGTGTTTATCCTGCATTTCAACTTATTTGCACTGTATCTTCAAGCAACCAAAGATTTTTTTTGCTAGCAGCAGTATCTGCCATATGAAGCCTCACTTAGTGTTATGTGGTTGTCTAGCATTTGCGATTCGTTGCCTTCACTAAATTATACATGCAGTGCTGAAGGGTGCTTTAGAGTGCAGCTATTATAAGAAACCAAACTGCAGGATGAGGGTGAAATCACACCAGTGCTGCTGCAACGAGTCACTGAGCTACAAAGCCTTGTTCTGATGACAAATAAAAACCCAACGTTACTTTTACGGCCTGGTTTTCTTTGCATTTTGTACAAAAAAAAAAAACACAACAGACAAATGCTCATTTGGTTTAATTTGTTTTAATAAATAAATACAAAAATAAATTAATCTCATTGAGACAGAGTCATAGTTTTAAGGGTCAATGGGACTATAGACATATCCAGCTGTCATTCTCCCATGTGGAGCGGTTCCAACTGGTTGGTCAACGTAAGACCCGAGTCAAATGAGAAAACAGAAAAACAAGTGAGGGGTGAGTGAAGAATGGTGATGGTGATTTGTACAGTCTGACTGCTTTTCCACATTTTTAGTTCTCGTATAGTCTGAAATTCATCTTTGAGTAGGAGGAGCACAAGATCAGGTTCTGTCTTCATAACTAATGTGCCTTGTAGTGTTCTGGATGTAACCAATTGCTTGAATTGCTCTAAACGGTTTCTGAATGGTTCTTTAAGACCTATGTTCTCTTTGGAACATGAATAAGACATTGCGCTTGGTCTACATGATCCATCTATCGATAATGGGAGCCAAATGGACCAGACCAGGTTATTTGAATCACTGCACAGAAGAATCACCTTTGGTTTCCGGAAGAACCTTCCATTGAATGGTCCTACTTGAGAGGTTCTTCCTTAAAAGTACAGACCCTACCAAACAACCATTTAGCCACCTTTCATATTAGGAGTGTACCAGTGATGACCATCATTGATGGACCTAGCTTGAAGGAGACCTGATCTTGAAGCTTCTTCTACTCTGAAACACTATATGGTTGAAGACCCCGGTAAAAGTTAAGATTTGTGAAGACCTTGGACGTGAATGCCGATGTTTTGCTCATAACAACGAGCTTCTCTACAGTGTATCTAAACACAGAACCTAAATATGCTTCAGTTGCTGTTGGAGATGTTCAGTATTGTCCCATTAGGTTTTCCTCAAAGAGTTCAGTGCTTTATAGCATAACTCTCTGACTCTGCTGTTCAGCTTATCTGTGGTCCTTAAGGGTGGGTATTAGTGCACCACAAATGAGTTTGCACCTGTATTTCAGCTGTGCGACAGAAATAGTAAACTCACAAGACTGATTTGATCATGTGTGAAAGGTATCAGTGTCCTTTATACATCTGAATAACCGAATCAGCCACGTACACATCACTGAGAGTACCAGAGGACCAATAGCCACCACTCTTAAAAAAAGCTACCATGACAAAGTGACAATGTGGATTTGGGCTATTTTCAGAGGTATACTTCTGGATGATGCTGATTTACAACCCTGGCAAGTTTAGGTGTATGCAGTTTAACACCCAACCAAGGTCAAAACACTGCTGTATTAAGAGAAAACTTGTGCTACGCGTAGCCTTGTTCATTTAGCACACAAAATCCCCCCCACCTGTTACATGAGACGAATGTACGATTTTTTGAAAGTGTGCCTAAACATTTTTCTACAATCTCACAATCTCCTTTAGAGGAATGTTTTGTGCTCCCTTCACTGTAAGATATCTCATGACGAGGAGGGGTAGAGCTAGTTTATCAAACGCTATGTTAAGTCCAAACACAATATCATGTTAATAGCATATACATAGATAGCAACACACATGCTCAAAAGAATATATACACACTGTACATGACCAGACGTGTCCAAGAGCTTATACTGCGAGACTGCCTGCTCAACAGTCAAGATGCGCCCAGAGGCCAAACAATAAAGTCAAGATTAATGTTCAAGATTATACAACCAAGCTGTTCCATTCTCTCGAGAAGGTCCTCTTATGTAAAAACGAAAAGAAAATGAAATAAAATTCAATGCAAAACAATAAAAACAATGAGTGATATGAAGTCTTATGTCACCATGTTTCCAACATACCCTTAATAAGGCTCTGATATGATAAGAATCCCATAACCTTTCCAAGAATTACCATTTAATCATCTGAAAAAAAAAAAAATCATCAAAAAATAGCTTCAGGAAGACCAGTCTTCTCTCGTCGGGCAATGTCCTTTTCATAGAAAGTCTTTCGCTATAGCCATAGTTCTCTGTTCAAGTCCTTTTCCTTGGAAAAATGTATCTTAGATATATTCCAAGCCTTTCCTTGGTCAACCCAGGTAGCGTGGCGCTAATGTCCAAGCTAGTCCAAGCTGTGCTAATGTAGCATGCTCTCGTATCCGTGCTCCCAAACAGTTAAATGCTCGATCTGCCTCTCATGCATCCCGGCCCTACTATGACCCAACGCTTACAGTCTGGCCAGTGGAACGGGACAGATGCCATAGAGCCGATGACATGCACCTTTCTACACTGACGTATACCAACCAGCCATAACTTCAGCACCACCGACAAGTGAAGAACTTTGTAGTAGCTTCTGTCAAGGGGTGGACGGACATATTAGGTAGCAAGTGAGCCGTCCGCTCTTGAAAGCAGGACAATTGGGACAAATAAGGATTTGACTTTAGGGTGTGTTCCCAGTATGCAGTGGTCAGCACCTACCAAAAGTGCTCTGAGGAAGGACAACCGGAGAACTGGCGACAGAGGGTCTTCTGCTAATGTATTGGTGCCAGATACCACAGTACACCTTCAGAGGTCTCGTGGAGTCCATGCCTTGGTGGCATACTCATTATCAGGACAGTGGTGCTAATGTTATGGCTGATCGGTGCAAGTTCTCCATAAACTAAGCCAAACTGCAGTTCCCAAAGGTTTCCCAGCATCACGCTGATTGTTCTATGGTATCTAACACTTGAAGGTGATGGTGATGCTGTGAGGCTTTTAGGAAATCTAGCCTAGTTTCAGACTGGAGTTAGCTTCAGCCAAATTTGGAACTCTTTCCGTCTGGGTTTTTAAAGCGCTGTTAAGGAAATAGTTCAACCACCCAACTGATTCTAGCCATGTTAGCCAGTGCAAAAATGAAAAATCAACACCATATTGCAGTATATTTCATTTTTACATGTGAGCATGTGATCAAATTATTTCTTTAACGTCTGCTCTAACGTCTTGACATCTTTTTTAGGTGAAGATCTGCTCAGGAGAAGCTGTTACAGTGCAAAACAACAAGCGGCTGTATTAAACAGGGGGCTCTTACACTGGCAAGACATACTCTAGTTCTAGTAAAGGTCACTGAGATAGCACACAGCGCAGCGAGTGGCGTCAGTAGATACAGGTGTTTATATACACAGCAGCGCTAGGAGGTTAGCCGCCACACGGGAAAGCAGCAGGGAGCGCTGGCTCGGGGGGGTGAGGGCAGCTACGGGTGTACGATAAGTAGATTGGGCGTTTTCTGTGTGTAGCCAGAGCACCTCTGAGGTCACAGTAAGAGGGGAGAACACATACAGTGTCTTTTAAAAACTACTGGTGGTTGAGAAGGGAGGGGTAATGGGAAGAACCTGATCCACAAGCTAGCATGATTTGATGCCGGAGAAGGTCTGGACGGCTTTTGGGAATGGAAATTTGGGAAAGGGAGAGGCTCGCTCTCATTCTTTCACAGTTCCTCTCATTCTCTCTTTCAGAATGTCTCTCTCTCTCTCTCTCTCTCTCTCTCTCTCTCTTCCTATAGCACATGGCAACAGTTATACTGTGCGAAGGGAAGCAGTTTTTCTTTGGAGGTGGGCTGAATGTTGAAGGACAGGGCTTTCTCACAGAGTGGAAACTGCAACAGGCGATCTCGCAGGTTCACATTCTTGTTCTTGATGTCTGTGCCGGCATCCCTTGATACCCGCTGGCCCTGTTGAGGTTTGGTCTGGGTCTCCTCCATCTTCTCACCCTCCCCACCCATCCTGCGCATCTCCACCCCATCCGGACCCAGGTCCACGCAGTGGTTCTTGGGCAAAGACCGTGGTGAGCTGCAGGGGGCCGAGATCACGCCTTTGTCCAGCAGCTTTGGCTTGGAAAGGGTGTTGTTGTTGTCCTCTAGAGTGTCCCTGGAGGGCTCCCGTTGACCCAAGCAACATTGCACAGCGTCAAGTCGAGGTGCTGGTGGAGGTCCGTTCTGTCCCTCATCTTCAGCTTTAGCGCTGTCAGAAACCGTGCTATATTGAGCAAGAGTGATCTCCAGTCCTTCCTTTCCTGGTTGCTCATTGTGGTGGGTCTCCTCAGTCTGGGACATAGGCTCCTTGTCTTCTCTGAGCTTGAGTTTGCTGGTGTGCTTGGCTTGACGCTCCCTGTAGGTGCCAGCCTCGAGATCTTGGGACTCCTGTTCTTTGCCACATTCCTCTTCCACCTCTTGAAGCGCCTCCTCTGCCAGGATCCCAGACTTCCCACCGTCCTCCAGCTGCCCTGAGCCACTCGGAGCTTTCGACAGTGAAGAATGTATGTGAGAAGATTCTGAGGATGGGTCTGCTGACGCTTTCACGATAGGTTCACTAGGTGGTTGAACTTCACCTTGCTCTTCTTCGTCCCCTTCGTCTTCCTCCTCTTCTTCCTCACAGATTTGTTGTAGAGCTCCAAGGCTTTTCACAGCTGGGGCTGGGTCTGGAGCTACAGAACGGAGGCTGAGACCCAGGCAGGAGCTCGGGCTGCCAAAATCGCCAAAAGAGCCGTCTTGACGACTGGTTTTGGGAGCCAGCAGATCACCGGACTCACACACTCCCCGGCGGGGGAACCCTGGAGACAGGGAGCCTAGCGCAGCCACAGGAGCCAAAGTAGCACCTCGCAGGGTTTCGGCCTGGAGGCTCCGACCTTCCACCAGGTCCAGTGGCTCAGATAGGGGCCTCCTGTTGAGGGGAACGAGATAAACAGACTTCAGGATGCTGTATGTTCCAGTACTCTTCATCTCTTATAACAGGTCAGGTTATAACCAGTCAAAAGTTTTAGAACACCCTAAATTCTTCCAGTTTTTGATGATATTTAAGCACATTCCAGCAAGTCCAGTGAATAACCTGAAATAGTGTTGAGGTAGTGACCTCAGGGAAGCACTACACTACTGCCAGAGCTTTTTAAGGACATTATTTAACTAACTTTAACTAAAAACTTTTTTAAAAGGGGGCTTTTCAGGCAACACTCAAATCCACGCCAGCATCAGTAGACCAGCTTCTGAGAGCCAGCAGCTGATTGTGTGATTGGTGGCTCACCTTACACTTCTCCAGCCTTACACTGGAGAAATTCTAATTCATATTAAAAGCATCTAGCTGATGCTCTTATCCAGAACAACTTACAAGGTTACTTGTATTACAGTGGTGGGCGGGCTAATGTAGTGTTGGGAGCATTACCCAATGTCTCGGTGTAGCGCAACATACGCATACCGAGAACTGAACCCAAGTCTCCCAACCACCAACCACTAGCTGAAAGTCTCAGTTTCAGCCAAGAAGAGAAGACCTGAGGCTGCAGGTTTGACTGGCAATAAGAACGCCATTGACTGGGCCACACAGCACTGTCAGTGGACTACTAAACACATTGGGGGTGTTCTCAAACTTTTGACTGCTAGACAGAGCTCCTCACAGTGTAAAACACTCTGGTGTGTTTAGGGGGAGTGTATTTGACTCACTGTGTGTGTCTTTGCTCTGGAGTGAGGCCGTTTTGCTCCTGCTTGTCTCGTAGGATGCGCTCTCCCAGTAGGTAGTACGTGGCTGTGATGTGGTTATATCTGTCAGCCTCCAGCGCTCTAACACACAAACACACACAAACACACACATTTGATTATTTGTTGGTTTAATAAATAAAGCAGCAGTAGATCAGCGAACACTGCGGTCTCCAAAAATCAGAAATAGGGTGAGCACTGGAAGCCAAATCCTCTCCTCACCCAACAGAGTAAGACCTATTTACTTAAAGACCATCATCTTATTTTACACATATAATAAGCTGACTTGTTGTAGACTGCAGGGCTAGAGGCTTGACTTTAAACACCTGCACTTCAAGCAGTAAGGAGAGGTGTGTCTCAATACTTTTGTCCATAAATTAGAAATAGATGATTTAGTGTGCCAACATGACTTTATTTTCACTGACCAATTACAAAACGTCTCATTAAAACCCATTATTTTTATAGTAAATGGAACAATATTACATATATATTTATTTACTGCTGTTAAACTCCAGACCTTTTATGTTTACTTAAAATAACATCATCGTATTTTATACATATAAGCATTTCATTTAACCCCTTAAACAGCCTAAAGACAGCTGGAGAACAGCCGCACCAACCACTGTAGTTACTGAGTAACACCCTTTAGTATGTGATAAGGCTTAGAGAACTGTGTTCTCTTAAATGATGGATGGTGGAGCTCCATTCAGTACTTTTGGGATGAGGAGATGGGGAGTTGGGGATGATGAGGTGGGGTGGTGATCAGTAAAACACCTCAGCATTTGTTAATGAGCTCCAAACATGAAGATCAACACTGCTGAAACCATATGTCTCTTCATACGTTAATGAGCTGATCAGATGATCATTAGTGAGTAATTAAGGCTCCTGTTGGGGTTCAGCTGTAGTCAGGTATTAGCAGAGCTCTGCTGAAGCTCACAGGTAGAGCACAGACTGATGGAGAACCCGCAGTAAGATCAGGAAGCAGCAGCGTCAGAGCTTTGACAGTATGGAGGAATGTGGGGCTCCGTTTGAGAAGCCTATTTCAGAACTGCTCATTAATTGTTTACAACCTAATTAATAACTATTAATAGCCTTAATAATCTTTTAAGACTTTTTATGTAGTACCTGCTATGAGTCTAATCTGTAAATTGTGGGGTGAGGAGCTGAGATTTAGAAGTTCTCTAAGGTTTAACATGTTCAGATGTTCGCTTCGTCAGTACGTCACTAATTGCGCTCACTCTTGGATGGTGTCCCTGTCGGCGATGTTGCCACTGGTCATGGCCTGCAGGATCAGTTCGTGTTCGTGGGGGGACAGGCTGCGGTGGGAGGTCAGCGGGGCGGCGCTGTGGCCAGAAGGCGAGGAGTCCACACCGCTGAGCCAGGGATGGGCTTCAATATCAACCAGACTTGCCCGCTTTGAAGGGTCCCTCTGCAGCATCCTAGAGATAAGACTGGGAGAGAGAGAGAGAGGAAGAGCTTATTCAGTTATTTTTCCAAATACATAAATATACACAGCACTGTACAGAGGTTCTAGACCCCTAACCCCTTCCCTCTACCCCCCATCTCTCAGCAGTGAGAGGGTTTTACTGTAGAAGCTCCAGATCCCATCAGAACAGATAAAGCAGCTGAACATGAATCCAGTAAAAAGGAGAAACAAGAGCTTCTCATTCTGAAGAAAGAAAGTAGTGAGATCTTGTCGGTGAGCTAGTCTGAAGAACAGAGCTCGGTTCCTCCAGGGTTCTCCTGGACGCCCCCCAGTCCAGCCAGCACAGCGTGGAGGATGTGTTCAATCAACTCCATCAGCAGCAGCAGCAGCAGCAGCAGCAGCTCACCTGATTTACCATCATTAAGCCCTGATTTACCACCAAACCAGGTGTTGATCTGAGGAGAACTCTAAATAACACTAGACTCCATGAGAGAGGAGAACTTTGGAGATGTTCTAATGATGAACACAGTGATGGAGAACCACCACCACTTTAGTGCTTATTCTAATATCAGTGTTTTACTGAGGAGATAAGGCAGCACAGGATGAGAGCAGTGCTGTTTATTTTAACACTGTTATTATCATTTATTAATATTAACCAACAGTTGAATTTGAGATGAGAGTGATGAACAGGGGGCAGCGTGAGGAGGGCGAGTGACTGGAGAAGGAAGAGGAGATGGAGAGAGTGAGTGTGTGTGTGTGTGTGTGTGTGTGTGTGTGTGTGTGTGTGTGTGTGTGTGTGCGTGTGTGTGTGTGTGTGTTATTTTTACTTATCAGAGCGGAACGAATAAATCAGAAATGAAGAAAAAAGCCTCATCTTCACAAACATGCCCCCCCTCCCGTCTGCTGCCCCTCCCTCCCTTTTCCTGTCACTTTTCACACTCTCTCTCTCTCTCTCTCTCTCTTACTCACTCTCTCTCTCTCTCTCTCTCTCTCTCTCTCTCTCTCTCTCTCTCTCTCTCCTTTTCTCTCTCTCTCTCTCTCTCTCTCTCTCTCTCTCTCTCTCTCTCTCTTACTCTCTCTCTCTTACTCTCTCTCTATCTCTCCTACTCTCTCTCTCTCTCTCTCTCTCTTACTCACTCTCTCTCTCTCGCTGTTCTGATAAATATTCACAGCCTGGTTGACAGTCAGGCACTGCTATTTGCATATGCGCATCTGGCTGTGATAAGAGAACCAATGAAACAAAAGTGCTTATCTCACTACTCATTAATATTCATGAGCACCTGCAGAGCACGGTGGTGCGAAAGGGAGGAATGTGAAGGCTGAGTGCTGTGCATGTACACACACACACACACACATACACATACAGACAGACGCACACGTGAGAGTGTGTTTATGTGTGTGTGTGTGTGTGTGTGTGTGTGTATGTGTGTACACGTGTGTGTATGTGTGTGTGTGTGTTTGCACTGCACTGCACTGCAATCATTTATTTAGTCTGTTTGAGTGCTTTATTGCATTGCGGTACTGGAATAGCCAACACTAGCATGTAATCAGCACAGCCAGCAGGGGGCGCCAAAACACTCTCAGCATGTGCATGTGTGTGTTTGTGTGTGTGTACTAAACCCAAAGGCTAATTTAGTATAATTAGTCCAGATGTTCCCTTCCCCTCACTTGCCCTAAATTTGGGACCACACTCTGGGCCCTTTCCCTCCCTCTGATGACCAATTAGTACTCATGTGAACTCTGCTTTGCTTTCTGGCAGGAAAGTACACATCTACAGCCTTCCACTGAAGCAGATAACAAGCAACAATCTGGACAGGTCTATGCTATATATACACTATATGGACAAAAGTATTGGGACACCTACACATTAGACCAACAGGAGCTTTCATGACGTCCCATTCTAAACCCATAGGCATTATTAATATGGAGCTGGTCCCCCTTTACTCTAAGCTCTACCAGCAGCAGCAGCAGGTCTGGAGCTCTGCTGCAGTTACTGAGTCAGTTGGAGGCTTTTCTGCACTCTGCTCTGAGCTCAGCACTCGGCCCTGACCCCGCTCTGTAACTTTACGTGGTCTGACTGACACTCGGTGGCTGAGCTGCTCTCTGTGAGCTGTTCCTTCTAAACTCTTCCACTGTTCAATAATAACATCACTCACAGCTGATGGAGGAAGATCTAGGAGGGAGGAAATTTCACCAGCTGACTTGTTGTTGTTGGTGCAGCGGTGTCTCCTATTACATACAGAACCACGCTGGAGTTCAGTGAGCTCTTCAGAACCTCCCGTTCTTTCACTGATGTGTGGAAGAAAGGGCGACTGCAAGACTAGGGGCGGAATGGGACTGAATCAAACGCCTGCATCTGGATCAGTAAGAGGTGTGTCCCAATACTTTTGTCCATATATTAGAAACATCTAAATGATTTAAAATGTGCCAGCGCCTCATTAAAACCCATTATTTTTTATCCTATATGGCTCCCACTTTATAGAAAGCTCAACTTCAGGAGTGTAACACAGAGAGAGAGAAACAGCCCCCCCAAGCGCATCAGCGCTCCCCGAGGACACAAGTGTTCTAGCTGGACGCAAAACATTTTCCCATTAAAGGAGGTTTTTTGATCCGGGTAAAGATCATGTGACCTAGTCACTATTTTGGATGTGTGGTTTAGACCAAATGTCTCACACACACACACACACTCAAGGCCAGATGTGTGCTGCACAATCAGTTGATTCAGACCCAAGGCTCCATCTGAGATCTGAGCTTCAGGGTGTTCTCTCCACAAATAGCCCAGCCATAAACCCCTCAAACTGTATAAATATCTCCAACACCACAACCTCGTTTGATCCCCATGCTGAAGCTTTAAAGGCTGGATTCATTTCTGGCCGAGCTTCAGCTTCAGCTTAGGGTTCAGTTCAGAGCAGGCCGAACATGAGCTGAGTAAATTGACTCTGGGTTCAGCTCAGGTCTACCTTAAATCAGCTGAATCTGACGAACACACTTCGGTCAGCCATGGTACACTATATGTCCAAAGTTTGTGGACACTGCTTCTAATAAATGCACCCATTGCTGACACAGATGTGCAGATGCACACACACACAGCTTGCCTGGTCCCTGTAGAGAAGAAGTACTGCCAATAGAATAGGACTCTCTGGAGCAGATAAACAAACATGAACCTATTGGCACCATGCTGCCTAATAATGCCAGGTGTGGGCTAGAGGGGGAATATAAAGCCCCCCAGCATTGAGGAGCTGTGGAGCAGTGGAAGATATGTGCTTTCTTGAATGATGGATGATGGTGGAGCTCCATCCAGTACTTCTGGGATGAGGAGTTGGGAAGTTGGGGATGATTAGGTGGGGTGATCATCGTCATCCAACATCCTAACCTCACTAACACTATTGTCACAGAATGCAATCAAATCCTCACAGCAATGCTCCTCCTCCAAAATCTAGTAGAAAGTCTTCTTCTCTGGACAGTAGAGACAGTTACTCCAACAAAAGCAGGATCAGCTCTTTTAAACACCCTTGATTTCAGAAGAGACAATCAATGAGCAGGTGTCCCAATACTTTTGTCCATATTGAGTATTTTTTAGTCTCATTGGAGCTGAGGTCCCCCCCACTTCACAACTTCCAGGACTTAAAGGATCTGCTGCTAACGTTAGTCTTGGTGCCAGAAACCACAGCAGGACACTTTCGGAGGTCTTGCGGAGTCTTGCTGCCTCGAGGAGCACAGATGACTAAAAATACTCCATGTGGCCAAAAGTATTGGGACACCTGCTCATTCCTTGTCTCTTCTTAAGTGAAGGGTATTAAAAAGAGTAGATCTGTAATCTGTAATAGACTTGCATCTGTGGTTTCTAACACTGCGTGACCTGCTGTTCTCTAGAAACATGGACTAAAGTGTCCCATTGCTACAAACATTGATAGAAACCACAAAAGCAGATCTGTGTAAGGTTACCGAGTGTGTGACGGTTTAAGCATCGCCGCCTGAGCGGTGTTAATCGGTGAGGTATAATCTTTGGTGGCAATCGTCTGTACTTTTGCCTCACAGCTCCAGTGCAAAGACGTCTTGGCTGATGGTCCAGTTGAGGTAAGGGGGAAGGTCCTGTGTTTTGCAATGCTATAGCTTTAATGTGTGTGTCCACAGAAGAGTCTGAAAGTAAAGGAGGAGGAGAATACAGCTCTGAACCTTCACCCATCATCTCCTGACCTCCTTCAACTCCTTTTGTAAGCTCTTTCATAAGTCTACCCCAAATACACTCACAAAGCAGCTGAACTCAACTGGAAAATCCTGTAGAGAAAAAAACGGGCCGCCTTGACCCGAAAGCCTTCTAATTCCACCCACAACAGCCATCGACCCAAAGAAAAAAGACTCGGACCCCGTTCTGTCCTGACGAGACGTTGCCGCTAAGTCGCCTCTAATAACCCTTAAGCAGTCCCGTCACAGCATCCGATTCCAGCTCCTCTCCGCGTGCCGTGGTTTGTAATTGGCTGGCACAAACAGATGTAAACAGCAGGAGTACAGCGTGTTCAGATCCAGCCTGTCCCGCCTGCTCAAGGTTGATAAGTGGGTGTAAGGTTTAGCGCAAGGGCGACGGAGAGACAGCGTGTTGAGAAAGTGCATCCTGCAGGGCGAACTGCTGGCCAAGCTGCATTCCACACACACACACACACTGCCTGAAAACAGCGACACACTTCACTTACTCCAGCACTTTCAGCCTCAGCGCCAAAGGAGCATCACTGCATCACTTCACTCCGTGCGTTTGGGGGTGAGGTGGAGGCAGTGTTGGGTCTGCTGAGCCAGGAAAAACTAAGGGCAAAAGTATTTGGACACCTCCTCATTCACTTTTCTTCCAGTTCCTTCCAAAATCAAGGGTCAAAGAGAAGGAAGGGAACACGGCTTTTGGAGCACTGCTAGAAGAATTTGATGCTGGATGATGAGCACCACCCCTCCCCCTCATCCCCCCTCCACAGTTCTTCCACTGCTCCACAGCTCAGTGCTGGGGGGCTTTATACCCCTCTAGCCCATGCCTGGCATTCGTAGGCAGCATGGTGCCAATAGGTTCATGTTTGTTTATCTGCATCAGGGAGTCCTAATCTATTGGCAGTACTTCTTTCTCTACAGGGACTAGACAAGCTGTGTGTGTGTATGTCTGGATTTGCACATCTGTATCAGCAATGGGTGCAGCTTAAAGTAGCTGAATGCATTCATTAGAAGGGGTGTCCACAAACTTTTGGACACATATTGTATGCTGGGTTGGTTTTATGTGTGTATGTAGTGGTTGTACACCAATCAGCCATAACTTTAAAACAACCTCTGACCCGCCGTGGCGTCACCTCCACAAGACCTCTGAAGGTGTCCTGCTGTGGTGTCTGGCACCAAGACTGATGTTAGCAGCAGGTGGGCGGGGCCTCCAAGAGAATTACTGATTCCTGGGTGCCCATGACCCTGAGCTCTGAGGACCAGAGCTCTACATACCAGAAACGCCACACAGGACCATCGGTGTTACCTGGTTTTAATGTTATGGCCGGTTCGTGTGTGTTCCAGGTGGTGAATGCGTATAAAGGTATGTGGACATTCTGCTCACTCTTTACACTCCGCAGAGACGTGGTCCGGGACAGTGTATCGGCAGTCCATGATCATGATGAGCGTCTCGCTGTCGTTGGCCTCCTGAAACGGTGGGTGGCCGCACACCAGCATGTAGAGGATCACGCCCAGTGACCAGATATCTGAAACACAAATATCACATGTGATCAGACTGGACAGTGATTCAGCTCCTGTCCTCATACACCAATCTGTCAGAGCTGCTCTGTGTGCGTCAGAAGGGGGGAGTGGGCTGGAACAGGGGAAGGAACCGCAGCTGTGGCTGTGTCCTTACATAACACACACTCACACACTCACACTCACACAGACTCTACACACTCACACACACATACAAACATTAGAGAAAATAACGGATAATGGATGACCGAGCTAGATCAGAGATTTGAACCCCAGTAACCTCAAACCCTCAGTCTGTGTGAGGGACATTCCTCTCTGGGTCTCTAAAGCTGTCCCAACCCCCCCTTACAGGCTTCCTCTGGGCACCCGGAGATCCCTGGAAACCCTTTTAGAACATCCTGAACTTCTGAACAGAGTGAATGGGTCACACAGATCGAGAGAGAGAGAGAGAGAGAGAGAGAGAGAGAGAGAGACTGGGCTTCTCCCAAAAGTGAGTGGGTTTGTTTTGGTAGTGTCCCATTCCAAGATGGTCTTCCAAGAAAAAAAAAGAAGGTTCTTCTGTTTTCTTACAGTTCTGCAGCTCACTCGCTCGCTCACTCTCTCTCTCTCTCTCTCTCTCACTCTCTCTCTCACTCTCTCTCTCACTCTCTCTCTCTCTCTCTCTCTCTCTCTCTCTCTCTCTCACTCTCTGAGTTAGTTTTTAAAAGTACCTTCATGTATTATTGAAATTTTCTGCATAATTAAAAGGTTGAAATATAAACAAAGTCAGTCAGAATGGGGGGGGTTGGTGTGAAGATAACAAAGTGGGTTCTAGATAACTTTACCCAGTCAGAGCCGGAGTTCTACAGTGGGGGTGAATGGAAGCAGATGTCTGTAGCTCTGATGCTGGATTGATGGTGATGCTCAAAATCACCATCCAACCTCCTGATCTCATTAACACTCTTTTGCTGAATGCAATCCATCAAATCCTCACAACAATTCTCGACTCAAAAACTAGCAGAAAGTCTTCTTCTCTGGACAGTAGAGACAGTCACTCCAACAAAAGCAGGATCAGCTCTTTTTGACAGCCTTGATTTCAGAAGAAACTATGAATGATGCAGATGTCCCAATACTTTTGTCCATATAGTGTATGCAGATATGCTGCCAAAGTTGGAACCAGAACTTTTTTTTTTATCACTTTTTCCATTACATATCAGAAGACATATCATGGTGGTAGGTGGTTGCTTCACTGGTGGGTCTGGATAGTCAATAAAATGGTTATATTTGTGTTGTAGTCATGGCGACAGACGCCTGGTTCTATTCACCACCACTGTAAAGAAATCTGAGTTGGTAAGTTTCTCTACAATCAACCATTTCACAACAAATTCACTCTGACTGACTGGTTACATCCCAACCACTGAATTATTCTAGAACATTTAAGAGTTGGTGGACTTCCCCTTTAAAGCTGTGGTTGGGTTAGGGTGGAGCTCAGCAGTATTTAACTCCAGTCGTACAGCAGCTCCAAACAAACACAGAAATACACACAGTAGTGTGTGTGTATGTGTGTGTGTGTGTGTGTGTGTGTGTGTGTGTGTGTGTGTGTGGCAGAAACAGATATGGGTGAGAGGGTAAGCTAAATGCTGCTCCGTTGGTGGGTTTGGGTGAAACGAGCTCAACTCTCACCCGTTTCTCACACTCAGCAGCAGATCTGTGTGAAAGGACCACAGGAGTGTGTGAGGGAGCACGATGTGTGTGTGTGTGTGTGTGTGTGTGCTGGATACTGTGTAAGAGTCATCAAAGAGAGGTGTGTAGGAGAACATGGTGTGTGTGTGAGTGCATGTATGCTGGGAGAATGCTGCATAAAGGGGCATCAGAGGTTGTAAATATATATATATATATATATATGTGTGTGTGTGTGTGTGTGTGTGTACTGAGGGACTCCATTGTCCCTGCAGTGGCTTCAACCAAGTTAACAATAACTCTCTTCTTCTCTTGACTGCACTTTCTGTTCCTACTGAAAGAACACACACACACACACACACACACACACACACACACACACACACACACACACACACACACACTGTGCACATGTGCCTGTGCATGCAAAAAGACCCAAAACTACACCCAGGAGTTATGTAAGTCTGATTGACGGGTCATTGACACGATTCTATCTTTCATTTCAGAGCTAATCTTTACACAGAAGCACTCTGGTACACACACACACACACACACACACTCACACACACTCACACACACTCACACACACACTCACACACACACTGTTCTTTTGTGAGTTGTATTGAAAATCTGGAGGCCGCTGGCCAGCGTTCTGAGACACATCCGTCATATTTAATCAGCATCAATCAAGCGATGACAGACGGTGGGTTATGCAGGTGTGTGTGTGTGTGTGTGTGTGTGTGTGTGTGTGTGTGTGTATGTGTATGTGTGTGTGTGTTTTATACATTATACAAGGAAAAACAGGACTGATGTACAGGACCAACAAAATGCCATGGGGGTATTATTACTACATATACCACAGATACACACATACAACACATATGGGACATATTACTTATAGACACTTGCATATTTGATTGCATTCAGCCACAAGAGCACATTAGTGAGGTCAGGATGTCGGATAATGATGATCACCCCCCACCTCATCATCCTCAACTCCTCAACTTCTCATCCCAAAAGTACTGGATGGAGCTCCATCATCATCCATCTTTCCAGAGAACACAGTTCTTCCACTGCTCCACAGCTCCTCAATGCTGGGGGGCTTTATACCCACGCCTGGCATTATTAGGCAGCATGGTGTCAATAGGTCATGATGTTTATTTATCTGCTGCAGAGAGCAAATCTGTGTCAGCAATGGGTGCAACTTAAAGGAGCTGACTGCATTCATTAGAAGGGGTGTCCACAAACATTTGGACATGTAGTGGTCATTCATATGTAGAGTATGAAACATATGGGGATATTTGTTTTTATTATATAGAGCGTATGTCTGTTGTTGTATAGAACGCAATGTGTGTGTGTGTGTGTGAGACACTGAGGCTACACTCGTTTGTTAGATCTGTCTGTTTATTTATCACTGTCTCTCGTCTCCTGCTCTCTCCACCCCTCTGTCACGCTCACTTTCCAATCCAATCTCTCTGTCTCTCTCTCTCTCTCACTCTCTCTCTCTCTCTCTCTCTCGTCTCTGGAATAAAGTTAGGGACAAAAAGGGCAATGAATTCTTCTCCTCAGATCAGTGTGTTTCTCTCTCCCACTATCTATCTCCCAGTCGTTCTGTCTCCTGAATCGCCCCCTGACACTCTCTCTCTCTCTTTATAAAATATGGCAGCAGATGGTGTTTGTGTCTGTCGTTCAGAGAGGAAATTCTCTGAATCTGCACCTCCTAATCACAACCTCTCTTCCCCAAACACTCCCCTCCACTCCCCTCCCCTCCCCTCGTTGGATAACGCCCGCGTTCGTCAACACCATTTGGTGACAAAACAGCTGAGGCTTCCAATCCCCATCGCTCATTACATCACTCAGCAAATCCCAGCTCATCCCCCCTCAAGCTGATCCAGGATCAGCCCTGCTGGCCCTTTAGCGCACCTCACACTGAGGAACGATGTCTAAAGGCTGCTCCGAGTTCAGCACAACCCGATTCTGATGGCCATGTGACCACCGTCACTCAGCTTATCAAACACATGTATAGAACACACACACACACACACACACACACACACACAGCTCTGAGCTGTGCACTTTTATAATGAATGGAAAATTGCCTCAGTGAGACGATCAATCTACACACAGTCTGTCCACACAGGCCTGCTGTCAACTGCCATACACTCTCACTGGCCACTTTATTAGAAACCCCTACCCTGTGCTTCCCCTCACTGGCCACTTTATTAGAAACCCCTACCTTGTGCTTCCACTCACTGGCCACTTTATTAGAAACCCCTACCTTGTGCTTCCACTCACTGGCCACTTTATTAGAAACCCCTACCTTGTGCTTCCACTCACTGGCCACTTTATTAGAAACCCCTACCTTGTGCTTCCACTCACTGGCCACTTTATTAGAAACCCCTACCTTGTGCTTCCACTTACTGGCCACTTTATTAGAAACCCCTACCTTGTGCTTCCACTCACTGGCCACTTTATTAGAAACCCCTACCTTGTGCTTCCACTCACTGGCCACTTTATTAGAAACCCCTACCTTGTGCTTCCACTCACTGGCCACTTTATTAGAAACCCCTACCTTGTGCTTCCACTCACTGGCCACTTTATTAGAAACCCCTACCTTGTGCTTCCACTTACTGGCCACTTTATTAGAAACCCCTACCTTGTGCTTCCACTCACTGGCCACTTTATTAGAAACCCCTACCTTGTGCTTTCACTCACTGGCCACTTTATTAGAAACCCCTACCTTGTGCTTCTGCTCACTGGCCACTTTATTAGAAACCCCTACCTTGTGCTTTCACTCACTGGCCACTTTATTAGAAACACCTACCTTGTGCTTCCACTCACTGGCCACTTTATTAGAAACCCCTACCTTGTGCTTCCACTCTCTGGCCACTTTATTAGAAACACCTACCTTGTGCTTCCACTCACTGGCCACTTTATTAGAAACACCTACCTTGTGCTTCCACTCACTGGCCACTTTATTAGAAACACCTACCTTGTGCTTCCACTCACTGGCCACTTTATTAGAAACACCTACCTTGTGCTTCCACTCACTGGCCACTTTATTAGAAACCCCTACCTTGTGCTTCCACTCACTGGCCACTTTATTAGAAACGCCTACCTTGTGCTTCCACTCACTGGCCACTTTATTAGAAACACCTACCTTGTGCTTCCACTCACTGGCCACTTTATTAGAAACCCCTACCTTGTGCTTCCACTCACTGGCCACTTTATTAGAAACGCCTACCTTGTGCTTCCACTCACTGGCCACTTTATTAGAAACGCCTACCTTGTGCTTCCACTCACTGGCCACTTTATTAGAAACACCTACCTTGTGCTTCCACTCACTGGCCACATCGAAAAACAGTTTTAAACAGAACCTCTGGTATTAATCCAAAACACACACACACACACACACACACAGTAGGCTCACAAGGGATGGAATGTGTGTGTGTGTGTGTAGGGGTTATATAATGTGACAGTTGTGTGTGAATGGGAACATCTCCAGAC
>NC_132896.1:2956643-2969143 GCF_030463535.1 Salminus brasiliensis | reverse complement strand
CTTACTCCACTTGGCATTGGGCTTCATTGCATCATTAGACTCGCAGGTCGCAGGTCCTGGACAAAGAAATGAGGCCGAATGACCAACGATTATGGCTGGATACTGTTGGGAATGAGGACGCTTAGGACGCAATCAAATCCTCACAGCAATGCTCCTCCTCCAAAGTCTAGTAGAAAGTCTTCTTCTCTGGACAGCAGAGACAGTTACTCCAACAAAAGCAGGATCAGCTCTTTTTGATAGCCTTGATTTCAGAAGAAACAGTGAATGATGAGCAGGCGTCCCAATACTTTTGTCAATACAGTGTATGTTAGTATAGTAAGTAAACAGTAACTGTGTATTAAAATGCATGACAATAGAGTGTGTCCAAACTTTTGCATACAACTGTGTATATACTGTGTGTGTGTGTGTGTGTGTGTGTGTGTGTGTGTGTGTGTGTTACTGAACTCTTTTTTTCTTTTTTTTAGAGCATTGAGGAGATCACCGGATCACTTTACTGTACCCGCCACAGAGCTCTAAGTGACCTAATGAGTGTTTCTCACACACACTCACACACACATACACTGACCTGTAACCAATCAAGAGCTCAGCTTTTACCGGAGAGAGTGTTTACACAAATAAACACTTCTGCTTTTCCCATCGTTAAAATACACTGTGTGGACAAAAGTATGTGGACACCTGCACACACTTTCTCCAGCGTTTCTTTAATCAATAAATGTCAAATCAATGGTATTAACAGGGAGTTTGTCCCTCTTTGCTCCAGTAACAGCCTCTACTCCTCTGAGAAGACTTTGCATTCGATGCTGGAACATTGCTGTGCGGGTCTGATTGCATTTATTCACACGGAAGCATCAGTGAGGTCAGGTTTAAGTTCAGCTATTCAAACACATCCCATATATGATATACAGTATCTTATAATACAGCATCCTCTCTGTCTCTCTCTCTCTCTCTCTCTCTCTCTCTCTCTTTGGATTAATGGGGCAGCCTGACCCGTGACTGGCCTTTATGCTGGTTTTATCCGGACGTTGTGGCCGATGCCAGCTACAGCTCTGTGGGTGACTGACCTGGTGTGTGTTGGCCACTGGGCCATGGGCCACACACTCACTCAAGCACAGCAAAACACACACTTACACCCTGACACAACACAATACACTTACTGGCCACTTTATTAGAAACCCCTCCCTTGCAGCTCCACCTTACGACAACAGTCGTGTTGGAGACTGTAGACATCTCAACCCAACTGGGTCATTTTGACCCTAATGTGAATCTGGTAGTTCTTTATATTGTATCAGAATTTTGCGATGAATGGACCAATAGAAATGCTCCAAATGATTTTGTGGATACAAGGTTTTTGTATGACTGCGATAGTGTATTATGCATGCTTATTTCCAGTGAAAAATACATACAATTTACACTGAGGTGTCCAAACCGGTGCAGGCTTATGTAAAAGTCTGGAATTTACTTTATTAAAAAAGAGCATTTATCATCCTCCACCTTCAGAATTGAAAACAAAAATAGTAGTTATCTGCTGCAAAATTGGGTTTATTTGATTAAAAACACTGATTTTTTGAACTTTTGAACAGCACTTTATCTCTGTCTGGTCATCCTTTCTCATCATTTACCTTGACAAATTGGGGGAAATGTGATCAAAATTGCAGTTATCTGCAGTAAAATGGGATTTACTTTATGATAAACACTTATTCCACACTTTTATCCATACGTTTATCTCTACGTGTGGCCATTTATCATCCTCCACCTTCAAAATTAAGAACAAAAATAGTAGTTATCTGCTGCAAAATTGGGTTTATTTGATTAAAAACACTGATTCTAATGGTAGTTTATCTCTATGTGTGGTTATTCATCATACTTTGCCTTAAAAAACATGGGAAATTTGAACATAAGTTACAGTTACCTGCCGGAAAAGGGGGTTTATTTTAATAGAAAAAACATTTTGAACGGTAGTTTATTTCTATGTGTGGCTATTCATCACCATTCACTTTGGAAATTGGGGGAGAATTAAACAAAAATAGTAGTTATCTGCTGCAAAATGTAATACATTTTATTAAAAACACTGATTCTAAACTTTTGAATGGTAGTTCATCTTTATATGTGGCCATTCATCAACATTCACTTTGGAAATTTTGGGAAAATCCAACAATAATGGGAGTTTTCTGCAGTAAAATGGGGTCTACGTTAAAATAAACACTTATTCCAAACTTTTTAACGGTCTCTGGATCTCTGTATGTGGCCGTTCATCATCCTCCACCCTCAAAATTGGGTGAAAGTCTTCCAACAACATTTGGTATCTGTTACAAATAGGGTTTATTTAACTGAAAACGCTGATCCCAAACTTTTGAATGCTAGTTTATCTTTGAGTGTGGTCACCCTTCGTCATCCTTCACCTTAACCGCCTTCACCTAACCTCCTAAAGTGCCTCTACTCTATAGCCACCAGTGTTTAAAGCCCCTATTATCTGGACAGCAGCTCCAGACGCTGTGCAGTGATGAATGGGGTAGATTGTGCATGCAGGTGTGCTTGTGCCCGGCTGAGCTGCAGGTCACTGAAAAAAGCCGGCCCAGGTCAGCGTGTCTGCATCAGAGCTTTAGAGCAGCTTGAGTTTCCCCCAGCGTCTCCCTGCTGCCCCACTTTACCATACACACACACACACACACACACAGAAGGGCAAGGTGAGACCATCCTGCAGGTCACACAGCACCAACGGGGGCTGGGGCATGTGCCAAAACCCTTATCTGCTGCACATGCGTGCATGTGTGTGTGTGTGTATATATGTGTGCTGACCCACTTTGCCTGGCTCTAATCCGGGCTCATGCGGTCCCTCTGTGAGCTCTACCGGCACACTGTCACATGTCGCTCCGAGCAGGACAGACGACAAAAATGGGATATTAATAACAACAGCAGAACACACACACACACACACACACACACACACACACACATACACACATAGTGACATCTGGACAACTGTACTGACCTGGGATCAGAGAGACACAGGGAGAGAGAGAGAGAGAGAGCGAGAGAGAGTCCCAGACATTACTCGTCTTCCTCCTCATCCTCCTTTCTGACTCACTGTGTTAAGCACCAGTGTCCTTCCTCTATTCCTGCCCTTCATCCCTGCCTCTCTCTCTCTCTCTCTCTCTCTCTCTCTTTGTCAAAGTCTCTTTCTCTCTTTATGTCTCTCTATCTACCCCTCTCTTTCTCTCTCTCTCTCTCTCTCTCTCTCTGTGTCTCTAATGATTTGGCTACGCTGGACCAGCAGAAGTATATATGGACAAAAGTATTGGGACACTTGCTCATCCAGGGCTGTTAAAAAGAGTTTATCCAGCTTTCTACTGTCCAGGAGGAGCACTGCTGTGAGGATTTGATTGCATTCAGCAACAAGAGTATTGTTAGTGAGGTCAGGATGTTGGACGATGATGATCACCACCCCACCTCGTCATCCCAACTCCCCAACTCCTCATTCAAAAAGTACTGCATGGAGCTCCACCACCATCATTCCAGAGAACACAATTCTTCCACTGCTCCACAGCTCCTCAATGCTGGGGGCTTTATATATACCCCTCTAGCCCACGCCTGGCATTAGGCAGCATGGTGTCATGGTGGGCTCATGTTGGTTTATATGTATCAGCAATGAGTGCATTCACCTGAAGGGGTGTCCACAAACATTTGGACATATAGCATAGGCCCTTTAAGATACTACCCCTCCCAAACAACTCCAGGATGAATTTGACCACTGATAATGTTTCCCACAGCTGCCGCTCCGGATTTCACTGATTAAACACACTCTGGATCGGCAGCAGCGGTCTTCTAAAGGAGTTAAGGAGAACACCCCCCCAACCCACCAACGGCCCCTGAGGTTGGTTCAGGTGTTGCTGTGTTTGTAGGTCATGTTTGGGACTGAACTCCAGCGCCATCTGCTCACAGATGTGTCCATTCAGGGAGAAAACTCACATCTGGACACGAGCGTGTCATTAAAACAGGGGCCGGAGCACCAGGAGGGACAGGACAAAGCCGATAGAACGACAGAGAGACATTCAGATACAGACAGTGAGAGAGCTTGCAGGACACAGAGATATAGATATAGATACTTAACTACAGGGACAAAAGTATTGGGACACCTGCTTATTCATTTGCTTCTTCTGAATTTATCCTGCTTTTCATCATCCCCAACTCAGCCCAAAAGTACTGGATGGAGCTCCACCACCATCATTCCAGAGAACACAGTTCCTCCACTGCTCCACAGCTCAATGCTGGGGGGCTTTATACCCCTCTATAAGCCCATGCCTGGCATTATTAGGCAGCATGGTGCCAATAGGTTAATGTTTGTTGATCTGCTCCAGAGAGTTCTATTGGCAGTATTTATTTACAGGCACTAGACAAGCCGTGTGTATGCGTGCATCTGCACATCAGCAATCAGCAATGGGTGCATCTTAAAGTAGCTGAATGTAGCATTTATTAAAAGGGGTGTCCACAAACATTTGGACACATAGATTGTATATACACATATATATATATATGTATGTGTTTAGAGAGAATTAGTGGGTGAACTTTGTCCCTGTGAGTCTTTGAGTGAGTGTGTGTGTGTGTGTGTGTGTGTGTTTCAGTCAGTAGGATTTAATCTCAGCCTGGATTAGATTCACCACCGCATCACAGATTACTGCCCCAGCTGCTGAATGACCGAAACACTCTCACACACACCCCGAACGACTACCACAGGAATCCAGGAATAGTGCATGTATGTGTGTATGTGTATGTGTGTGTATGTGTGTATATGTATGTGTATGTGTGTGTGTGTGTGTGTGTGTGTGTGGAGCTGCATAAGAGGCTTTTCTGAACTAGTAAACAATAAACACTCAATCAAGTCTGGATAAAACTGTCTTTTGGATTATACATCACTGCAGACTCTGCAGTTGGAAGACAACCAAATCCTGCACCTAATAACTGGGGTTACACATAGGGCCCGGCCCGGCCCACCCGGCCCATCCTCTTCCCCTATACTCTACTTACTGACCGCTACCATCAAAACCAGCACAACACCACACGCTAACGGCTTTTTCCCCAAAGCTGTAGCGCTCCTCAACCACTGTGGACACCTCACACCCTAATCTATAAACCTAATCTATAAACCTAATCTATAACTGAACTGAGCTTCTGAATCTCACTCAAGCAAACTGGACCTCACTGCAACACAGTACTGATACACAACATGATTAGCATTATGTTGGATGATGATCACCACCCCACCTTCTCATCCCAGCTCATGCCAAAAGAGCACAGTTCCTCCACTGCTCCACAGCTCCTCAATGCTGGGGGGCTTTATACCCCTCTATAGCCCACACCTGGCATTATTAGGCAGCATGGTGCCTAATAATAGGTCCATTGTGCTTATCTGCTGCAGAGAGTCCTATTCTATTGGCAGTACTTCTTCCCTACAGGGACTGTGGGTGCAGCTTAAAGTAGCCAAATGCATTCATTAGAAGGGGTGTCCACAAACATTTGGACACTTAACCAGTATGATGTGACAGGCTTCGCTGTACAGCTCCTAATGCTTATGAGATGTAAATGTTTACAGCAGAAAAACCCTGAAGTGCATAACTGAGCTTTCGCTGGGCTTCTGTTGGCAGGACGGCTGATCTGGGGTCATCGCTGAAGAAAGGAGAGGATTCTGTGCAGTTTTTAAACACGAAATCACAACCTGACCTACATACAGCGGATATTTTTAGTATTGACACTTCAGACAGACTTCCTGCTGCAGACACACTGCAGGCCTGTGTGTTCAGAAATACTGGCGGGTCTATAGACTCTATACGACAGAGCCGGACTGTAAACTACTGTAAACACCCTTAGCTAGTTTGTAGAGTCCAGAGTCCAGAAGATCCCTCTGAGCCTAGACTCTACTAAATACAGACATCAGTATGGAGACCTAGATACTTGGCACTAGACTTCACCAAAGTACTCTTGGAAGATCTGGGTCTGCACCTGACCTCTATACTGTACACCTACCATACTGCATAGCACAGCAGACAACAACCCTACTCTCCCCCTATGGCAGGCCAGGGTTCAGTCCGCAGGTCAGGCAAGCCCACCACTCTACACCCAATAGGACACTACATTCCCCTACCTGTGGAACCTGATGGACATAAGTGAGTCCGGCTAATGCTGAAGATGTAGATAGAATTTAATACGTACATTAAAAATCAACTGACAAATATACTGGTGATACACTCAAAATGTGCTGTATGAGCTTATGAATGATTCATTAAGCCTTAATTAGGCCACATTTTCCTAATCGAGTCTGCATATCACCGCTGGAAAAACAGGAGAAGGGAAAAAAATCATTTTCAATAGAAGTCAATGTAAAAAAAATGTTGTTATGTTATGTCATATTGATTAAACACACAATGTTATGTCATATTGGAGCATTTCTGCTAATTAAATTAAATTAAATTAAATTAAATCACATGAAATTAAATCACATTAAACTAAATTAAATGACATAAATATTGATCATAATTAAATTAAATGAAAGTGCGAACATGATTTTTAAGGTTATATAAATACAAGGTTTTGTTCTAATAATAATTATAAATTATCTTCATATAGATCATAATTAGTTTTTATTGTAGATTGGGGTAAGAATATTATAATATAAACTGCTGTGGGCAATTTGACTATATACATTACATCACTGTATGCTTCTCTGAGTGTATTCTGCATATCAGAGGTAGCCAATATGATACTGTCTCGTTATTGTGATTAATTTAATCAGTGTGATGAATAGTGTTACAGAGCATATTATTAATACCTAAAGAATTCTATTACAAAGACAGCATCATTAGTGGACGAAATGTTAAGTTCTGATAGTTTGGGTAGTAATCCTAATCATCAGCAGACAAGCAAAAAATCATGTAAAAAGATTTTTTTTATTTATTAAGTCATATTGGAGCATTTCTGCTAATTAAATAAAATTAAATAAAATAAAATTAAATGAAATCCAATAAAAGCACATTAAATTAAATTACATAAATATTGATTATAATATTAAATAAAAGTGATAATAATAATTTTAAGGTTATACAAATACAAGGCTTTGTTATAATAATGATTATTGTCTCGTTATTGTGATTAATTTAATCAGAGTGATGAATAGTGCTACAGAGCATATTATCAATACCTAAATAATTCTGACCAACTGCATGTTTTATTACAAAGACAGCATTATTAGTGGACGAAGTTTTGATAGTTTGGACAGTAATCTTAATCATCAGCAGACGAGCAAACCTCAGAAAACCTCCAAATCTCCAAAATATCAATCAACATATCAAAAAACCTTCTTAACTTTCAATGGGGGTCAATGTAAAAAGATTTTACACCAGGTCATTTTGCAACATTTCTATTGGTCCATTTGTCAGAAATTTTGGCGAATATGGAATATGGACAATTTCTAGATGCAAATTATGTCAAAAAGTAAAAAAATAGGCAAACAAAGGAGATACAAGGTTTGCACTGCAGCGACGATATGTATCATACACTAAAAAAATGTCCAAAAAAAAGTATTGTGATATTAAATCACAGCCGTATCGCCCACCCCTAGAAAGAAAGGCCCCCCACAGACACACTTACCCACAGCTGGAGCGTCGTACTCCTCCCCCAGCAGGATCTCCGGAGCTGAATAAGCGAGTGATCCGCAGCTGGTCATCAGCATGGTCCCGGGCTGGAAGTGGTTACTGAAGCCGAAGTCGGTCAGCTTGACGGTCCCCTGCTGTCTGAAGAACACCACGTTCTCCGGCTTCAGGTCCCTGTGCACCACGTGGAGCCGATGGCAGTACGCGATGGCCCGCACGATCTGGGCGAAGTGAACCTTGGCGGTTTCCTCGGCAACACCGCCCTCGTGGCGCAGGATGTAGTCGTACATGTCGCCGCCGTCGCCCAGCTCCAGGATCAGGTAGAGTTTGGAGTGCGTGTCGATCACCTCGTACAGTCGCACCACGTTGGGATGCTGCACCAGCTTCATGCAGCGGACCTCCTGCAGCAGGTGACCCATGGCCAGCGCGTCCAGCTTCGTCTTGTCGATCACCTTCACCGCCACCAGCTGGCCAGTGAAAACGTGTCGCGCCAGTTTGACCACCGCGAAGTGCCCTTTGCCCAGCGTCCGGTCCAGATCGTACAGGCCTGCTATCTTCCCCTCGTAGCCGCTCTTGGTGGCGGCCATATTGGCTTGATACGAGTGTGTATGCAGGGCTGGGGTGTGTGATGGCAGGACACTGGAGACCTAGTGGGTCATCACCTGGACAGAAGACGAAGAAGAGTCCAGAATTATTATTGTCTTGCCACTCATGCATCCAAATATGTCCAAATGTTTGTGGACACCTCTTCTAATAAATGCATTCAGCTACTTTAAGCTGCACCCATTGCTGACACAGATGTGCAAACACACACACACACACACACACACACAGCTTATCTAGTGCCTGTACAGAGGTACTGCCAATAGAATATGACTCTCTGGAGCAGATCAACATCATGAACTATAGGCACCATGCTGCCTAATGCCAGGCGTGGACTAGAGGGGTATAAAGCCCCCCAGCACTGAGCTGTGGAGCAGTGGAAGAGCTATGTTCTCTGGAATGATGGTGGAGCTTTTGGGATGAGTTGGGGATGATGAGGTGACGTAGTGATCATCATCGTCCAACATCCTGAGCTCACTAACTCTCTTTTTGCGTAATGCAATCAAATCCTCACTGCAATGCCCCTTCAAAATGTAGTAGAAAGTCGTCTTCCCTGCACAGTAGAGACAGTTACTCCAACAAAAGCTGGATTAAGCAGTTGATTGACTCCGAAGAAACATTGAATGAGCAGGTGTCCCAATACTTTTGTCCATATAGATTTTAAAGTCATTTATGGCCTATAACTACTTCCCAATAATGAATTTATTAATTTCAACATTTTATACATATTTTAATATCCATAATGGCAGATATTGCAATATTTACATAAAAAATATTGGATATCAGCACAGGCCCAGAATTCTCATATCAGTGCATCCTTAAAAAGAAGGCATGTAAGGGGTTAATCTGAGGTCCTGCACAGTAAAAGCCCCTTCCTACTGACCTCAGAAAACTAGTCTTATGACACTCTCCCTTCAGGCCTAGGTATGACTTACTTATCTCTCATCTGTGAGACTGTGTGTGTGTGTGTGTGTTTGTGTGTATGGGTGTGTGTGTGTGTGTATGGGTGTGTGTGCATGACTAGTGTGAGATGTGCAGAAGCTTTTGTTCTTGTTCATATGCAAATGTGTCTTATACAATTGTTCAAACATGCTTGGGTGTGTAACAGTCATGCTAGTCATGCCATGTGTGTGTGTATAATAGTGTGTGTGTGTGTGTGTGTGTGTGGGTTCGGGGAATGTGTATTGTGTATAAACCAGTTCTGATCCTCATTAAGGTGAAGCTGACAGTACCCTGCCTGTGTATAAAAGCCTCTAATTATTAGTCAGATATTCATTTAAGACACGTGTATGTGTGTGTGTGTGTGTGTGTATGTGTGTGTGTGTGTGTAAACCTCACTGCAAGAACAGACAGAGAACACACACACACCTTTCCACCCTTCCGCTTTCTCGAGAACTGTCACTGTGAGGTTGGTAGGGTGTGAGTGTGTGTGAGAGAAGCTGACTGTGTGATCTGTGTGATTGCAGGTGATAAAAAAGGAGGATGGTTTAGTCTGGGTGAGTTGAAACAGTCACATGAAAAAATTAACCAATCACGGCAGCGGACCGCACCAGAGTCCACCTGAAGCGAACCCCAGACCACCGATTTCAAGAGGTCAACAATAGAGACTGCAGGTTTCATCCCTGGTGATGCCACAGCCATCCGTAAGTCCCAGAGAGCATAACTGTCCTCTCTCTCTCTTTCTCGGTGGGTATAATGGTCCTCTCTCTCCCCCCTCACTCAGCGTTTGTGATGCTAGCCAGTGCGGGTGTCTGTTAGCTCATTTTTGGCATTAACCAGAATGAGTGAGGAGAGCCCATTAACGTGAACCAGCCGGTGTGTTGACAGGTTCGAATCCCGATCACGCTGCCAGCCATCGGCAGCCGGGGCCCCGAGAGAGCGCAACTGGCCTTGCTATCTCAAGCGTGGGTCGATGGCGCTCTCTCTCCCCCTACATCACTGTAGTGCGGCGCTGGTCATCAGCTAGCCTGTGCATCAGAGCCGGGTTTGGCTGGCTGTGCAGGTGTCGGAGGGGGCGTGTGTTGGTCTCCCTCTCTCTAGTGTCGGGGTATTGCATGTGATTGGGGGAGGGGGGATTTGTATGGGTCGGGTAATTGCCGATCTAAATCGCCATATACCAATCGCACTGTCTGAATATTCATAATAACTATTCATTAATAATATATATATATATAATGTTCACAGCTGTTTAAAATGGTGTAATAGCATTATTATGGTGTATATTCTCATTAAATCAGTGGCATAAAATGGTCTAAAATATTGTTTATGGCAATTATTTCCTTGACAGGTTATCGTGCCGCCGGTTCTCGTGACCGGCCTGTTAGTGGGTGTGTTTTGAATGGGTGGTTGAGTTTAACTGAGTAAAACTGCAAGCCTGAGATCACAGTCGGTTTAAGATTACCTTCAAAAGCCACGGAACAAAAGGGCAAAGTGGACTTCCCTCACGGACAAAAGCACTAGCGGACAATCACACAAGGAGACGGTTGCTATTTTGGTAGCAGCTTTTGTTCCGATCCGTGCTCTCTCTAAACATTTCCACTGTATCCGTGTCCCAGTGTTACCTAACAAACCCGTCACGTTACTGTAACCGCCCCACACAAAGCCATTGCTCCGCAGGCCTCTGCAATGGCAGGCATTTCCGCCGCAAGCCTGTACAAAGCACCGATCATAAAAGCAGGAACGCACCGCAAGCCTTCAGGAATGTAGAAGTGACATAAGAAACGAGCTGAGCTCCAGTACCAGCACCACGGGTTGCACAGCGCAGACCACACATACCCTTCCTTGGAATACCAGCCCTGGCTAACCTCAGACGGTCTATCACATCCAAAAGGCCTTCACAGCCTGGGGTCTCCATAAAGCCTCCCCAGCACTGGGCACTGGGCTGTGGAGCACTGGAACTGCATTCTCTAAAATGACAGAGCGCCATCCAGTACCTTTGGGATGACATCGAGTGGCAGAACTTATCATCCAACATCACTATCTGACCTCACTGATGCTCTTGTGATTGATGGATGCAATCAGATCCTTACAGCAATGTTCCAACATCTAGTGTAGTGTAATCTAAGCCTTCCCAGAGGAGCAGAGGCTGTTACTGCAGCAAACAAGGGCAAATTCCTTATGGGTACCCATTGGTAGAAGCAGGTGTCTGCAAACTTTTGGACATATAAGCCTGGTCTTGGATGTGATCGCTCTGCCGATACTGATGTCGGCAGTAGGTCCTTAAAGTCCTGTGGGTTGCGAGGTGGGACCTCCAAGAGCATCACTGAGACCTCCAGAGCACTTTTGGTAGGTACTGACCACTGCATAGCAAGAGGGGACATCCCACAAGACCTGCTTGCTGATGTTCTGGAGATGTTCTGATGACCCAGTTGTCTGTCTAGAACATCCCAGTCTGGTCTGGTTCTTGTGGTTTTAATGTTATGGCTGATTGGTGTGTATTAGAGTAAATGTGTGGACCATAAAGGCTGCTGTGAACGGCACCTGCATGAAAAGCTCTCAGAGTATCAGTCCCATATCTTTCCCATATCACGTCTTAGGGATTAGTGCCATGCTCAAAGGTGCCGTCGCTGAGCCCAGTGGAACCTCCACGCTATCAGAACCTGTCTTTACAGTTTGACTTTTTTCTCCGGCTGCAGCACACGCAGAGATCTGAGCCAAACCTGCAAGATTACACCCTCACATCTAAGGCAAAACACCACTGTTTCATCAGCGCACCACTGAGCTCATAGCAACGCTGACAGAATTCCTTATTTTTAACATTGCCAGACTGCTAAGAGTCTTAAAGCAATACTACAGCACTAGACACTGTGTACTACACACCCCCCCTACTGTTCTTTAGCTCTGCACTGGAGCCACACATCTAATGTCACTTACAGGTTATGGGAGCTTAAACCTTAAAAATTAGCATCATACAAACATAGACTGCATTGACAAAAGTATTGGGACACCAGCAAATTCATTGTTTGTTCTGAAATTTAAGGGTATTAAAAAAAGATCTTGTTTTTGTTGGAGTAACTGTCTCTACTGACCTGGGAAGAAGGCTTTCTGCTAGATTTTAGAAGAGCATTGCCATGAGGATTTGATTGCATCCAGTGACAAGAGCGTTAGTGAGGTTATTGTTGGATGTTGGATTTGATGGAGCACCATCAACCCAGAGAACACGGTTGTTCCATTGCTTCACAGCTCAATGCTGGGGGGCTTTATGCCCCTGTTTCCCATGCCTAAGCCTCTAGAACCTACACTAGAACCAAATGCCAG
>NC_132896.1:2939143-2949143 GCF_030463535.1 Salminus brasiliensis | reverse complement strand
GAGAGAGAGAGAGAGAGAGAGAGAGAGAGACAGAGAGAGAGAGACAGAGAGAGAGACAGAGAGACAGAGAGAGACAGAGAGAGAGAGACAGAGAGAGAGAGAGAGAGACAGAGAGAGAGACAGAGAGACAGAGAGAGACAGAGAGAGACAGAGAGACAGAGAGAGACAGAGAGAGAGAGAGAGACAGAGAGAGAGACAGAGAGAGAGAGAGAGAGAGAGATACAGAGATGCTGACACAGATGTGCAAATGCACACACAGCTTATCTAGTCCCTGTAGAGAAGAAGTGCTGCCAATAGAATAGGACTCTCTGGAGCAGATCAACATCATGACCCTATTGGCTCCATGCTGCCTAATAATGCCAGGCGTGGGCTAGAGGGGTATAAAGCCCCCCAGCATTGAGGAGCTGTGGAGCAGTGGAAGAACTGTGTTCTCTGGAATGATGGTGATCATCAAACATTCAGACTTCACTGATTGCAACTTTTGTCACTTAATGCAATCAAATCCTTACAGCAATGTTCCTCCAAAATCTAGTAGAAAGCCTCTTTCTTCTCTGGACAGTAGAGACAGTTACTCCAACAGAAGCAGGATCAGGTCTTTTCAATAATCTTGATTTCAGAAGAAAATATGAATGAGCAGGTGTCCCAATACTTTTGTCCATTTATATTATGATATATATATTCATTTTCAATCGTAAATTTCATCAATTTTTATTGATTTTCATTGATTTTCTACATGAGCAGACAGCATTCGACTGTCTGCTGCCGCGTCTGACTGTGCAGACATGAACACAGGTACATTAGACAGGTTAGCTCCTGCTGCCTGCCGCACCTCCGCCAGTGCCTTCTGAACGGACTGGGACATCCCTAACAACAGCAAGTGGTTTTACTAGACTGTGGCTCCTCCAGTAAACTGGAAGAACTGTTCCTATGGGAGATGATTGGACCATGAAGCCCTCCTTCACATCAGATGAAGCCGTTCTCATTAGTGGAGTTACAGTCAGAGCGGTGTGTGGAGGGAAAGTCTCGCGGCCCCAAACAGAACGTTCCTGACATTCCTGATCAGGCGGAAGAGTTGATCAGGATTCAGAACACACACTCCTCTCCCTTGTGCACTCTGTGAGCAGCGAAGAAGCTAAACACACTCGATCACACACACACACACACACACACACTCTCTCTCAGTGACGGGCAGACCTCACTGGAACCAAGGAGAAAGAGATGACATCAGAATAGACAATCAGAACAGAGAGAAAGACCCACAGTGTCCCTTCTTTTCTCTACCGTCTCTCACCCTGCACAGCTCACACACACACACACACACACACACACACACACACACACACACACACACACACTTCTGTGCTACTATGCAAAAGAATGAAAGCATTTCATCAGTTTGAGGGTGTTCATCTCTGACCTCACAATGATTCATTTCAAAATACGAATCTTCAGGAAATGATTCTTCAGTTTGATCCAGTACAAGGTTGGTGTTTCCAATAAAGTGGCCAGTGAGTGGAAGTACAATGTGGGTGTTTCTAATAAAGTGGCCAGTGAGTGGAAGCACAGGGTAGGTGTTTCTAATAAAGTGGCCAGTGAGTGAAAGCACAATGTAGGTGTTTCTAATAAAGTGGCCAGTGAGTGTAAGCACAGGGTAGGTGTTTCTAATAAAGTGGCCAGTGAGTGAAAGCACAATGTAGGTGTTTCTAATAAAGTGGCCAGAGAGTGGAAGCACAAGGTAGGTGTTTCTAATAAAGTGGCCAGTGAGTGGAAGCACAAGGTAGGGGTTTCCAATAAAGTGGCCAGTGAGTGGAAGCACAAGGTAGGGGGTTTCTAATAAAGTGGCCAGTGAGTGGAAACACAAGGTAGGGGTTTCTAATAAAGTGGCCAGTGAGTGGAAGCACAAGGTAGGTGTTTCTAATAAAGTGGCCAGTGAGTAGAAAGCACAAGGTAGGTGTTTCTAATAAAGTGGCCAGAGAGTGGAAGCACAAGGTAGGTGTTTCTAATAAAGTGGCCAGTGAGTGGAAGCACAAGGTAGGGGTTTCCAATAAAGTGGCCAGTGAGTGGAAGCACAAGGTAGGGGGTTTCTAATAAAGTGGCCAGTGAGTGGAAGCACAAGGTAGGGGTTTCTAATAAAGTGGCCAGTGAGTGGAAGCACAAGGTAGGGGGTTTCTAATAAAGTGGCCAGAGAGTGGAAGCACAAGGTAGGGGGTTTCTAATAAAGTGGCCAGTGAGTGGAAGCACAAGGTAGGTGTTTCTGATAAAGTGGCCATAATAAATGAATGTAAGGTAAATATACTGCCCTTTTCAAACTTCATAACTTTCATCAAACTCCCTCTAACTGGGGTTCATTCCTGTGAAGCTGCACTTCGTGTAAACAGGGGTTTTTCTAGGAGAACTGCAGCATGGTTATTATTAGACTGATGGGTAGAGCGCTGTGCCAGCAGCACCAGATTACAGGTTTGCTCGTGTAACTGTGTTCTCTATGCCAGACCACAGGAACACAGGCTTCTTTCCTCAATTAAAGAGAGGGAGGGAAAGGTTCTCTCCCCAAGGGAAGCCAGTGACGTCGGTGGCAGAGGATACAGGGGTTACTATGGGAACCACTTCCGTAACCAGCTGAGTCAGAGTGCGCAGGTTAGAGCTCATCATCACAGAGTCATCAGGAGGAAAGCAGCCGGAGTTCATCAACAACTAACACACACACACTTCCATCACTGGACTGATACACTACTGATCATACACTCCGGGTTCAGAGAGACTGGAGGCTGATGAAGGTTTGCAGATGCGTGGACGGACACACTCACTTAAAATAGAGCTGAATAGAATAGAATAGATGTGGGCACACAATTAGAACAGAGGGGGACCAATCAGGTGTGTCCACTCTGAATAAATTAGAATATAATAGAACATGTGCACATGCATTTACAATAGAGTAGACACAATGATATGCACTTACTTACAACAGTATATATATATATATATATATATATATATATATATATAAATATATATGATCAGCCAAAACATTAAAACCACTGACAGGTGAATAATCCTTACCTACAGGGTCTACTGTCCAGGGCTGGGATCTACATATTAGGCAGCGAGTGAAGAACGGTCAAGGTGATGAAGGTGCTGAAGCAGGAAAAATGGACAAGCGTAAGAATCTGAGCCACATCTTTGACAAGAACCAAACTGTGATGTTCTAGATAGATGACTGGGTCATCAGAACATCTCCAGAACATCAGGCAGGTCTTGTGGAGCGTTCCAAGTGCTCCAAGGAAGGACAACCAGTGAACTGGAGACAGGGTCCTGGGCGTCCAAGACTTATTGATGCTCATGGAGGCCCCGCCCACCTCACCTAACTTCCAGGACTTAGTCCTAGTCTTGGAGTCCATGCCTCAGATGGTGAACACTAATGCAATGGAATAGATGGTCATATACTTAGAAATGAATAAATTAATAATATGATAGAATATGATGGAGCTTAATCGATGGACATACAGGATAGAATATGTTAAAATTGTTATATAATATTAATACATATGAATAAATATGTTTAATGAGCCCAAACATACAGGACTTAACCAGCACTGGCCCTACAGCAGGACGGTCACAGTGCTGTAAACTGTAGGGGAAATCAGACCAGCATATTTGTAGCACTATTTATGAAACCTGGTCTGGAGCCCAAAACACCCGGGGTCATCAGCACATGGGCTCCTGCAGTGGCCTTTTGACCATCTGCTTTGGTTGGTATGTAAACTGTGTGCCAGAATGAGGCACAGGTAGGTGTGTTCAGTACGGCGGGTTTGCTGCAGCAGGTCAACTTCAGGAAAGTGAGCGATCGGTCAGAGCCGTGCTTCAGAGTCATGGTCAGGGTTGGAAATGGCAGAGGGCAGATGGCTGAGGGAAAGGCCTCGTGATGACGGATGCATTTTAAATGAACTGATTTTGTGAATAAAGAGTGTTTATATTCATATTTTAATTTAAATGATATTTCATTATTAAAAACTGATGAGAAGGAGCTAATTGAAGGCCCGAGGCCCTGTAGGCCACAGTGCACGCACGCTGGAGTTCTACAGAGAGGTGCAATAGCTCCACCTTGTGGACCACCTGGGTGCGATTACCCACATGTGGGTCTCACGGCTGCTGTGCTGACTGAGTGCTGAAGTGGGCTAAAGCTGGTGCCTCTCGTGCTAATGTCTCACTGTATAGAGTTCAATAAGCTTTCTATTCATTTCTATTCTGATTCAAGTTCTATTCTAGTCCAAGTTCCATTTTATTTGAATCCCAAGTTCAAAGTACTATTCTGTTCTGTTCTATTCTATTATAAATCATTCCAAGTTCTTTTGATGTTTTTAATTTCTATTCATTTCTATTCTGCCTCAAGTTCTTTTTTAATTTATTGTATCTCAAGTTCCAAGTACTATTCTATTCTATTCTATTCTGCTTCAAGTACCATTCTATTCCATGTTATATTTTATTCTATTGTATCCAAAATTAGTATTATTCTATACTATTATTAACGATTCCAAGTTCTATTTTATTCTTTTAATTTCTGTTCCTTTCTATTCTATTCTGTTTCCAATTCTATTCTATTCCATGTTCTATTTTATTCCATTGTAACCAAAATTCCAAGTACTATTCTATTCTATTCTATTAGAAATGATTCCAAGTTATTATTATGTATTATTATTTTTGTTTTTTTATTTCTATTCAATTCTGCTTTTCTGTTCTATTCCTAGTTATATTTTATTCTATTGTGTCCAAAATTCCAAGTACTATTCTGTTCTATTCAATTATAAATTATTCCAAGTTCTATGTTATTCTTTTGATTTCTATTCTATTTTATTATATCCCAAGTTCTATTTTATTCTATTTTATCCTAAATTTAAAGTTCTATTCCATTGTGTTCTATTCCAAGATCAACCTGCAGTCTCAAATTGCTCTTACAGTCAATGTAAAGAAAAATGCAACATAAATAAGTAAATAAATAAACAACTCCCTGAAGAGTGCACTCCGCTGCAAGTGCACTAGAGGGACATTTGGAACGGGGCCGGAGGGCGGGGGGGGGGGGGGGTGTCTTAGCTTACGGAGAAAAGCGGCGTTAGACGTCACGCTGCTCCCGGAAGGACATGTGTACAGTGTGTGTAGTGTGTACAGTGTGTGTAGTGTGTACAGTGTGTGTAGTGTGATGGTTTGAGGGCGGTGGAGGTGTGTGATTTTGGAGGTGTGTGATTTTGGAGTCATGGCCGGAGCTCTGCTCAGAACAGCCCTGCGTCTGAGGCCTCGGCTGCAGCCTGCAGGAGCAGACAGGAGGCGCTACAGCGAGGGGGTGAGCGATTACAGAGGGACTGAGGGGAAGGGACTGAGGGGAAGGGACTGAGGGGAAGGGACTGAGGGGAAGGGACTGAGGGGAAGGGACTGCAGAGAGGGAGTACAGTAGTTCAGCAGCCTGAACTTGGGATTCTCAGCTCCACCTTAAATAGTACAGCTTAGTGCAGTGTAGTGTGTTAAGGTGGAGCTGGAAACCTTCTGTTTGGTGGAAAAGCATTAAGCATGGCATTCCGGCTGTGTTCAGAATACAGAATACTTCTGCTGTTTCGCTGGTGCTGGTGTACCTCTAAACTGTGATCAGATTTCTTTATGATCTGTTGATTGACCTTTCTTGACCTTGTCCTTGATCCTGGTCAGTTGGTAATGGAATGTGGCTTAGCAGTGGGTGTAAAGATGCGTTATGTATTTGTAACAGTGTGTGAAACTACCACCACCATGTTTGGAAGCTGTGCTTTGGCCTGGCCAGGTCTCAGTGTGAGCTGTAACAGTGTGTGAAACTACCTCCACCATGTTTGGAAGC
The DNA here is from genome assembly GCF_030463535.1 of Salminus brasiliensis. NCBI lineage: Eukaryota > Metazoa > Chordata > Actinopteri > Characiformes > Bryconidae > Salminus > Salminus brasiliensis. Next base: position 2,943,289 of record NC_132896.1, on the reverse strand, counting down.
TGTGCTTTGGCCTGGCCAGGTCTCAGTGTGAGTTGCTGAGCTGCTTGAAAACAGTGCTCTATTACGCCACCAAGAGGAGATCCCAATAACATGGGAGTCAATGTTGTGATTTATACACACAACGTTGTTATTAAACACACTTACTCTGAATAGAAATGCCTGTGGACTGAGTTTCTGCTTTTCTGTATGTAGAGTCGAGGCCTTGAGCGAGCGATAGCAGCTTTCCGCTCGGTCAGTGGCGATGAAGGCGTGAGTCTGGGTGAAGCGGTCAGGGAACAGCATGGGAGGGATGAGTCAGTACACAGGTGAGACTGCAGAGACCCCCACTAGCCCCCACAGAAACCTGCACTACAAAGTTTAGTTTTTTCCTGTTCTAGATTTGGGTTCTCATTAGGATGGATCCTTAGGTATGTTTCTATACTGGGAGGAATGATTTAGGTTCCTAGTAGCAATATACACATAAATATATATGGGGCATATAATGATTATATAGATATATGATATAAGTGGCTCTTGAAAATTAATCAGTTTCCACCTTAATAGCATTTAACTCTGTTGTGTTAGATGTCGTCCCCCGGATGTCGTGGTCTTCCCCCGCTGTGTGGAGGAGGTCAGTGCTCTGGCCAAAATCTGCCATCATCACCAGCTACCCATCATCCCCTTTGGCACGGGAACGGGTCTGGAGGGAGGAGTTGGGGCTCTGAAAGTAAGTGAGAGTCAGCTTCGAGCAGTGTTACTCTCCACTAGTCCAGTCCAGTCCTGGGGAGCACTGTCTAGTTGGATAAACACTGGCATGCATACAAACTGTGAGTCTAGGACCAGACTTCATTAACGTGTGTCGCTACAACCTTTAAAATCAGCTACAGAGGTGCATGATCCTGGTGCTGGAGATCTCCCATCTTAGAATGTTTTTAGAATGTATTATTATTACTATTATTATTATTAGTTTTTAGTTGTGTGTGTGTGTATATATATATATATATATATATATATATATATATATATATATATATATATATATATATCCTTTTTTTAATCCATTTATTTTGACTGTTTTAAATTTTAGCTTATGTTAAAATCTTATTAATTGTATTTATAATTAAAAAAAGTTTTGTTTCCAGCCATCTTCAGAAACCCTGTAACTGTTTTAGACTTTTATTTTTTTTTTTTTACCTTTTTTTAATTGTAGTCTAAAAATTCTTTATTTACTTATTTATAATAATAATAATAATTATTATTATTATTATTATTTGAAAAAACATTTGTCTGCGTTAAATTGGAGCTTTTTTCTTTTCCCTTTTTATTTAATTTTAGTCTAAAAATAATAGTTTTTAGTTATTTATTATTATTATTATTATTATTATTCACTTTTTTAATCCATTTATTTTGACTGTTTTAAATTTTAGCATGTCCACTGATCCTTTTATGTTGAAATCTTATTAATTGCTTTTGGTTTTATTTTAAATGTTTCCCTTATTAATTCAATCTTAATTGTTGTTCTTATTAAAATAATAAGACTTTATTTTTACTGTTAGTTTGTTCATGTAATTTTTCATTTTTTACTTTAAGCTGTAAATGCTCGGCTGCACTGAAAATGAGGGCCACTCTCAATGGTGACATTCAAGGTAGATTGAGTGACATTCAGGGTAGATATATTGATTGATTGATTGATTGATTGTTAGATTAGAGTTGGAGCTAAACTCTGCAGGATGAAAGATGACCAGGACCTGAATTGGACACCCCTGACCTAGCCTATTAGTACGCCCTACACTGTCATGTTTCAGTCTTGCTGTGCGTGACTGTAGATGATCTTCAGCCGAGTCTCTCTGAGAGTGAAGGTGGAGTCGCTGGTTGTGAAGGAGAGTAAAGGTGGCCTGTCTTTGTGTAAAGCTGAAGGAGGGATGTTGTTTGAGCATTAGCTGTAGGTGCTGAAATCCATCTGTGTGTTTGTCTGTGAGGGTGGAGTCTGTTTCAGTCTGAGGAAGATGGACGAGGTGCTGGACCTCCACCAGGAAGACTTTGATGTTACCGTGGAGCCGGGCGTCACCAGAAAAGCCCTGAACGCCTACCTACGGGACACTGGGCTGTGGTTCCCTGTGGGTGAGTAGTTATGCACTAAAGCCCTGCTTACATCTGGTCCTAACATCTGCCGCAGTGCTCTAACACACCTGTAAACACTCACTAAGCACTTTATTAGGGACACTGTGTGGAAGCTGACAGGGTCTTCTCCTGTTGTAGCCCACCCTGGACGTGGTGGGACCTGTCGCACATTCTGAGATGCTTTTCTGCTTCACCGCAGTTGTACAGAGTGGTTATCTGAGCTACTGTAGCCTTTCTGTCAGCTCCAGCCAGTCTGACCATCCTCTGTTGACCTCAAAATGTGGATGTGCTTTCTTTATTCCACCATTCTGAGGAACTCTAGGGACTGTTTAGCTGAACATCCCTGGAGATCAGCAGTTCTCAAACCAGCCTGTCTGACTTCAACAGTTAAGCTACACTCAAAATCACAATCACATGATGTGAAAATGACCTGAATCTGCTCTCCTGTATCTGCATACTGATATGCATTGCACTGCTGTCTCATGATTGGCTGATATAAAAGGTGTACACCTTTTCTTTAAAAATTGCAAGTAGGTGAACCCTTTGAAATAACTAATACATTTGGTCCCACAAGTCTAACAAAATTCATAACACACACACACACACACACACACACACACACACACACACACACACACACACACACTGTTGTACTGTTCATGTCTTTTATTGAGCACATTGACTAAACATCAGCAGTGCAGACTAGAAAAAATAAGTGAACCCTCAAATTACCTGTAGATCCCCTTTGGGCAGCATCACCTCCACCAAGATGTTTGCTGTAGATAGATTGACAGCCAGTTCCCAAATGCAGTCCAGATAGGTCTGATTCTGCCGGTGGCTTATAGAGAGTCTTTATCTGGACTTTTGGACAAAAGCTACCCCTACGTCTGTTTCTGTTGTCAGTAGGTTGCTGTCCCCATCATCTATGCTGTCATCCTTAAAACCTGTGATTGTCCTAATATACATATCCATGGTATTGCACACCCCCACGTCTCGCCTCTCCTTCACCCCGCATCAAACACCCCACATGACGCTCCTCAAAAATGAAAGGCCCGGATTTTAATTGTCATCCTACTTGTAGTTTAGGCTGTGCAATCCTAGCTCTCTCATCCTCAGGCCTGGTTACTCAAACACTTTTAAATGCTTTTAAGCTAATCTTCCCATTAATGTGTGCATACTGTGTCCAGTAGAAGATGTAAACAGTATAACTGTGTGTGTGTGTGAGAGTAACTGTGTGTGTGTGTGTGTGTGATTAGTTTAGTTAGATTTTGTTTATCAATTCAGTAATTTCATTTACTTTTTCTAGCCTGAACTGTGGATGTTTACTCAATGTGCTTAATTAAAAAAACACAGACAGCAGAACAGTATGTGTGTGTAAACATGAACAGTATAATTGGTGTGTGTGTGTGTGTTTTTGTGTGTGTGTCATTAGTTTAGTTTGATTTTTTTATTTAATGCGAAGGGTTCACTTACTTTTTCTAGCCTGAACTGTTGATGTGCACTTACTGTGCTCAGTATAAGACATGAACGGTGTGTGTGTGTGTGTGTGTGTGTGTGTGTGTGTGTGTGTGTGTGTGTGTGTGTGTGTAGTTTAGTATTGTAGTTTAGTGTGTAGTTTGATATTGTTTATTAAGATTTCTAGCCTGAATTAAAAGAAAGCATGAATAATGTAACTGTGTGTGTGTGTGTGTCATTAGTTTAGTTAGATTTTGTCTATAATGCACAAATGTCACTTACTTTTTCTAGCCTGAACTGTGGACATTCACTAAATGTGCTCAAAATAAGACATGGGCAGTATAAGTGTGTGTGTTTAGAGTTTAGCTGGGTTGTGTTTGTCTAATCCTGACTTGGGTAACACCCAGACCACAGTTTATTATTCCTCAGTGCAGAAATCCAGGTTCTTCCCAATGGTTCATTGACTTTTTCTTATATAATATATCTCTATTATAACTGAAGAATACATGAATTAATTCTGACAGTTTCTCTAAAGCCAAACTAACCTGTTCTCCATGAACCTGGACTGAAATACAGCCAGGAATCAAGAAG
>NC_132896.1:2901643-2934143 GCF_030463535.1 Salminus brasiliensis | reverse complement strand
TTTATTAAGCATTGCAGAGTTATAAAAGAACTGATCTCGGATCATTAGCTGCCTAACTAGAGTCTGTAAATACTCTAAGAAATACGACCAATATAGTGGCAATATTCAGGTTTCATTACAATAAGATTCAGAAGAGGCTTCAGAGAGGTGTCTTGACGTTTGCAGGATGCTGGAGGTCCATTGTGATTTCAACAGACCAAACCTGACTAGCCTGTAAACCTGCCTGCATCTGTACTGGAGCTCTTCTCTCCCTCTCGCTCTGCAGGCGTACTCCACTGACGTGTGTGTGCCGCTGTCTCGTCTGCCTCAGATCATCGTGGAAACCAAGGAGGACATGATGAGAAACAACCTTACAGGTATACACTCATTATTTCAGCTGTGTGTTACACAAGCAAATACACACCTACACTGAATAAGACACACTCTAGTTAGGTGAGTCAGTGTGGGGACATCATTTGGGCTATTATTTGAATGTAGAAACCATTTATATATATATATAACACACAGAGGTATATCAGGCTGGACTGACCACCACAGAACACATAGGTGGTATATGGGTGGTGGGTCATTCTCAGCACTGCAGTGACACTGACTGACATGATGATGGTGGTGGTGGAGAGTGTGTTAGTAGTGTGTGTTGCGCTGCTGGTACGAGTAGTGGATCAGACACAGCAGTGCTGCTGGAGTGCTTAAACACTGGGTCTGTCCACTCACTGTCCTTGTAGATGTAGAAGAAGTCAGAGACAGAAGCTCTCTGATCTGTTGATGCACAGTTTGTGATGGTCATCTTGTAGTCCTTCATCAGTGCCCACAGGACACTGCCCACAGGACACTGCCCACAGGAAGCAGCTGTTAGCTGGATATTTCTGGTTGGTGGTTCTCAGTCCAGCAGTGACACTGAGGTATTTAAGCACTCCAGCAGCACTGCTGCGTCTGATCCACTACTCGTACTAGCAGCCCAACACACACTAACACACACACACTCTCCACCACCACCATCAGGTCAGTCAGTGTCACTGCAGTGCTGAGAATGAACCACCACCCAAATACTTTACTACCTGCTCTGTGTTGGTCAGTCCTGTGAGGTCCTGACCATTGAAGAACAGGGTGAAAAGAGGGTGACTATTATAGATAATGCTCCTGGTCTAATGGGCCAAGATGACGTCAATAATCTTGAATACTAAGGGATAAAGCCTGATTATAAAAGGGGTGGTTTGTGATGTTGTTTTGCTTTACTGGGTGAGGTCCTATTGCGGGTCACGTGGGAGACGGAAACTTCCACTGTATCATGGTGATGGACCCTAACGACCCAGATGAAGTGCAGAGAGTTCACGAGTTCACAGAAAGGCTGGCCAGGTTCGCACATCCTTCCTCTTTATAGAGCTTTAGCTCTCTCTCTCTTTTTAAATTCTATGCAGATTCTATGTAAGAATTTTATTAGAGCTTCATGATTGATGTTCTTCAGTTTATAGTCATTGCAGAACCATCTACAGCTCTGCTCGGCATTCTGGACTATTTAATGACTAATTAAAATATTAAAATTATTACGAATTATTAAAAAGTTATTGCTTTAGGTTATTGACAACATTTAGCTGCATGAAACATCACTGTATAATTCCAAATTAATAGTGGTGTGTGTGTGTGTTTGTCTTTGTGTGTAGGAGGGCTCTAGCCATGGATGGCACCTGCACAGGTGAACATGGTGTGGGCTTGGGGAAGCGGGCTCTGCTGAGAGAGGAGCTGGGCCCACTGGGTATGGGGGTTATGCAGGGTCTGAAGGCCACTCTGGACCCCCAAAACCTTATGAACCCTGGGAAGGTCCTGTAGAAATCCAGAAGACACCAGCAGGGAGTCCAACTCCACCATATCTCACCCCAACAGTCCGGAAATGCTTTCTTACAACACTGCAGAAAGATCACTGAAGTGGACGGCTGTTAGACCATGTCAGAGCTCCAGGGCTAGGCCTAAGCTGAATTTATAAATCTATGGCAGAATATAAAATAGTGACATATTGCCCACCTTCAGTTCCCGCTATATTTATACATGATACAGGGTTATGATTCAGGAGAGGGTATGCATGTGATGTCACAGCTTTTGCTGCTCCAAACCTGGCTAGTACGCCCCCTAGTGATAAATAGTGATAGTGATAACTCCGCCCCACTTGGTGAAGAAACAGTGAGGATTTTCCCCTCTATTATGTAGCAGTGGGCGGCGACTTTCCCAGCGATGAAAACAGTTGGGGAAAATAACGAAGCCCACTGTAGCTGCGAGTTTAGCGACATGCTCAGTTCAATTAAAAGGAAAAGCAAGCAAACCTGGATGAGCCAGTCCACTAACTGAGCCGGAAACCCTCCTGAGAAACCTTTCCCTCGACTCTGTGCTCTCAGATATGAGGCTTTATCCTCTAAACAGGTGGAGGTGATTTGAGCCTCAGTTAGCTGGACCCTCCTGGCTACACATCTCTGTGCATGGACCGTTGGTTGTTTGGTAATGTGGATGGATCTCTGACAGGTCCAGCTGCCTTTAGCTTGAGCAGATAGTCGCTTGTTTCAGTCCTGGTTTGGCTGCTTTGCTGAATGCTTTACTACTCAGTTCGACTGAAGGGGGCGTGTCCCAGTGGAAACGTGACATCAGTGCATACCATTTATATATTGCGATACTACGATTTATTATTTTTTAAATACATTTTTAGGGAAACTGCTATAAAAAATTTAGAAACAGAAAAGTGTTCTGTTTATCCAATCAGAACAGTGGGATCTGAAGACCGAGTACCACACTGCCCTCTAGTGGACATCGTTTAAGCACAATACAAACTGAACCACTGTCTGCCACCAGTCTTTACATGTGAACTATTCATTAATAATCAATACTGTCTTTTTGAGAATCGATACAGTAACTTGCAAACATAATATTGTGATACTTCAGTATATCAATATTTTCTTCAACCCAATATCAATATTTAGACCTGTTAACACCAGAGGATTCAGACCCTGGCCCTGGACTTCCTAATATAGGCCTAACACTGTCCACTTACCTGCTTTGTTAATTAGGACCAGAGGAGACATCCAAGTAGCACAGCTGTGTAAGGTAGTCTGAGTCCCAAAAGGCCCTTCAGAGTCTATAAGAAGGTGATTGGCCCCGCTTCACTGAAGGTAGTTAAATTCATTGTGCCTTTGGAGCCATTTCTCATAATGTGCTGCTGGGGCCGAGTGTGGGGTTTTCCATACTGCCCAGCCCTACTGCAGACGGCAGGGTTTTCAGTTGACAGGTGCTAAATTGAGGCTCAGCAGAAGGTTTCTCATGAGCTTCTCAGAAATGCAGGTCTTGTCTTCTGCATCTGTGTGGAATGCGCTGTGACGCTTCATCAGGGCTCTTCCAGGAGATCCGACACAAATCAGGGTGTTTCATATTCATGGTTCTGGGAAGGTGTCCTTTTTATTTTCCCCCTCTGTGATTTAGATTCGCCTGCTCACTGATTAAGAACTGACCACACATGCACACACACACACACACACACACACACACCCACATATATATTTATATATGTGCACACACACAATGCTGACTAAGCACAGCCAGGTCAGGATAGTCAGGACCCTTGCTGAGCTGTGAAGAAACAAACACATGCACATGCACAAACACACACACACGCACACACACACACATATATATATACAGACTGAGGAATATACATGCTCTTTAGAGCCACACTGAGGCTTTAATTCCACTGCCGTTCTTCAAGGAACACTCTGAAGCTGTGAATGAACTCTATGCCATGTGACTCATCACTCGGCCTTCAATAACTGGTGTAAAACCTGTAAGGGAATGTAATCAGAGACTCTAATCTAGCTGTGGTGAAGCTGCAGTGTTAGAGGATCAAATGGGTTATTCTCACGAAACCTGCTGGGAGATCCTGGGATCCAACATGAAAACGTTTAAAGCAGGGCTGGAGATCTACCACCCTGCAGAGTTCAGCTCCACCCCGAATCTAACACACCTAATCCAGATAGTGAAGGCCTCCAGGAGCAACTGAACATTAGAGTATTCAGGGTGGTAGATCTCCAGGACCAGGATTGAGCAGCCCTGATTTAAAGGGACTAGAACGGAACCACTTTATAAAAACAGGCCCCAGTACACAGCGGCTTATCTAATATTACTTAGATAAGATTATTATTGAGAGTCATATTAATGCTACATATGTGTAAATTAATCCATAAATTGAACCATTTATTTGGTGACAGACCTTTTTAAATGTTTTGATATTTTATTTGATATATATATATATATTATGTTAAAACTAGCGCTTAATTTGCTGTTTATTGGGGCCTGTTATTACGAAGTACCATGTTTTCCAACTTAATTGTCTAAATTACGTCACAGTAAGATAAGGATATAGGCATATAGGGCTCCAAGTGGATCAGCGGCCTAACTATGGGGCTCGCGGGTTTGAATCCTGAGCCGTGCCGCTTTGCCATCAGCAGCCAGAGTCTGAGAGAGCATAATTAGCCGTGCTCTCTCCAAGTGGGTAGATGGCGCTCTCTCTCTCTCTCTCTCTCTCTCTCTCTCTCTCTCTCTCTCTCTCTCTCTCTCTCTCTCTCTCTCCACTCATCACTCTTAAAGCGATGTTGCCCGGCACAGGTGTCTGGTAGCTGGTGCAGTGGAGCTGGGGACCCGGCACTTGCCCCGCGATGCCGCATTAACAACAGTTGGATAAGAGGCGATGGCCGGTGTTGGGAGCATTGCTAGTGCTAGGGGGAGCTACGAATGGGTGGGTTAATTGACAGAACCAAATTTTACTAAACAAATAAATAAAATAATTAAAAATAAATAAATAAATCAATATTTGTATTTTTGACATACTTTTCTTGTTATATTATGTACTTTGCCAGATCTCATTACTAAAACATTTATTTGACTAAATATAGCATTTACCAATTTGATCTGATTACCACAACACTGAATTAGTGTGGAATTAGTGTGGTAATTTTATTAATGAAAAAACTATCAGTGTCAGTAATGAGAAATGGTGCAATAAGGAGAATTCAGACTATTCTGCTGAAAAACCTAAAATATAACTTTTCACTGAGTGATTAGAGCTCCCATTCATCTACTAAATTACTGGAAGGATGTCTGTATTAAATGATGAGGATGAATTTTTAATGTAGTTGTAGACGTGGTTTGAGGCTGTTTTTCGTGAGAATGACCCATTTAGTGAAATCTTACTGAACACAGACGTTTAAAGCTATAGTCCAATCATAACTCGGCTCTTGAGCACCACATATATATGAGTTATGAGTTGCTGAGGATGCATTAATTTCTGGATGTTGTGTGTAGCTTTAGCCACTGTTTCAGTGCCACAGGTCTCTGGACTGGACTTTGTACTGAATGGGATGGGTCAGAGTTTTTGTGATCAGTGCTTTAGATTTACCCTCCTGTTATGTCGCGGGTTCGAATGGAAAATGCTCAAATGAAATCATTTAAATACTGTTTGGCACTTAAACCCTTTTCTGCTGGCCTTAATTAGTGTACTGAACATGACCAAAGTTGATTTAGACCAAAACTGAGGTCAAATCATTTTCTTTTCTAATCTTTTTTTGGGTAAATTGCAAATTCAGTAAGCAATGATCTGCGAGGAGTGAGAACGTCCTCTAAATATTGATTATATTAATTAATTAATTGAGCTAAATCTAATGTTTATGGAGAAAAATATTCGTTTTTGTTAAATGCGGCTCAATGCGGCTCAGTTTGACCGGGGGACATTACTGCTGTTGCTTACAGCTGAGCATAACAGGAGGGTTCAAATATTGGAGGCATAATTGAATCATTTTACCTCATAATTGTAACTCTAAGCTGTTTGTTTGTGATTACCTCATTTTGCGAAGGATTAAACCATGAGCATGAAGCCTGCAGTGGACCATGCCTGTACAGGGTGTCTGCAGCTGTTCTCAATGTTCAGCCTCTTTTTTTTTTTGGAAGTTAAGAACTTTACTCAGTTTAAAGCTATAGTCCAATCATAACTCGGCACCTTGAGCACCACAGCCAACTCCAGCGCCCGGGGAGCAGAGAGGGTAAAGGGCCTTGCTCAAGGGCCCAACAGTGGCAGTTTGCCGAGCCCGGGAATCGAACCCACAACCTTGTTATCGATAGCCCGGCGCTCTAACCGCTGAGCCACCACTGCCCCTCGTGAGATGCTGAGGATGCATTCATTTCCGGATGTTGTGTGTAGCTTTAGCCACCATTTCAGTGCCACAGGTCTCTGGACTGGACTTTGTACTGAATGGGATGGGTCAGAGTTTTTCTGGTCAGTGCTTTAGATTTACCCTCCTGTTATGTCGCGGGTTCGAATGGAAAATGCTCAAATGAAATTTCTTGTAGTGGAAGTAAACAACTTGGAAGAGGAGATGGACCACACCCTTAACCCCTCCTTCTCCAGTTCCCCATCCTAACAAACTTCCCGCCCACCTCCTCCTCGTCTCCTCCCTCTACTCACTGTAATGGGGGGCGGGGAGGGGGTTCTTTGAGAGAACCATTAAAAAGGTTTATAAAGAGGTTAGTAGAAAGCTTCTCCACACTGACATCTCAGAAGAACACACAGCTCTTTATGGAGCCAATAATGGATCTTCTAAGGTAGTGCAGTGCAGCAAGAACATCCCCGGTTCTGCCTGAGATGTTCTGACCCAGTCGCCTATCTAGAACATCATAGGTTCTTACGCTTGCTTCAGCACCTTCATCACCTGCCTAATATCTAGATCCACCTAGCAGAAGCAGATTAGCAGTGTTGGATACTTCACGGGGCTCAGTGGTTTTAATGTTTTGGCTGGTGGTGTAAAGGACAGGAGGTGTTCAGGTCGAGTGAGCATCACACTGATGGGGAACTGGGCCCTGACCTGCCAGCAGGACGACGCGAGACCCCACTTCAATCATCCTTAAGTGATGAAGTTAGTGGACGCATCCAGCACAGCGGATCATTGACTCTGTAAGAACCTGAACACCCCCTGTCCCTTACACCAACCAGCCAAAACATTAAAACCACTGAGCCCGGTGAAGTAACCAACACTGCTGATCTGATTCTGCTGGGTGGATCTAGATATTAGGCAGGTGATGAAGGTGCTGAAGCAAGCGTAAGAACCTATGATGTTCTAGATAGGCGACTGGGTCAGAACATCTCCAGAACATCAGGCAGGTTCCAGGTATGCAGCGGTCAGTAAAGTAAACCGGGGGGCGAAAGGGGCAGGGACACCTACGGCTCTCACTGATGCTCACGGAGGCATCGCCCACCTTGCAACTTGCAAGATACCACAGCAGAACACCTTCAGAGGTCTCGTGGAGTCCAGGCCTCGACGGACCAGAGCTGTTTTGATTACGCAACACAGCTGGGAAGGTGGTTTTAATGTTATGGCTGATTTTTACATCAACATAATGGTTCATTCTTTTTTTTTTTTTCTTCGTTTTTTAAAGCTGGGGTTTAAAAGCTGATGCAGTAAAAAGTGATGCGCTTGTGTTTTGTCTTTTTTAATTATATATATCATTATCATTATTACTCAGCCCACAGACTGCACATCAAATTCATCAGACAATTAAGTTTGTACATCCTAAAAACAGGCATCCATTCACATCCTTGGAAAAGGAAAAAAAGAAAGAAAAGAAATGAAACAACAAGGAAAACCTGAAAACCTGAAAACCAAAAAAAAGAAAAGAAAAACCCGAACCCGAAGTAAACGGAGGAAAGCAGAAAGTGAGGGGTGTGGAGTCCAGCTCAGAGCTTTTGCTTTCCTGCCGAGCAGATTCTGCCGTCCGTTTATTTATTTTTTTTAATATATATATTTTTTTTGATGGATGGGGTTTGTTTCCCCCCGTTTTCAGGCATGAAACAGCGACAACCCTCGAGAAAAAAAAGAAAAATAATAAAAAAAGCTCTAGTTCTACCTAACAAAAGAGAATCATTCGTCAGACCGCTCTCCCCACTCCTGCTGCTTATTCTTTTTTTTCTTTTTCTGTTTTACATTTTCTCACAACATGACTTTGTTTCTAACAGTGGATGTTCTTTATACAGCAGAGGCATCCTGGAGATTAAATAGGAGGTGTGTGTCCGTATGCCGTGAGCTTTCTCACAGGTTTAGAAAGAAAACAGTAAAGGAAGAGCGCATCTCGTACTGGTGTCACACCGGTCTGTCCGTCTGTCAGGGGTTCGTACATCCAGTCGAGAAGCGTCGGCAACTCTGCAGGCGCGGCCTGGGCCAGTCTCTCGAACTGAAAATGTTGAAGAACGTTGGGGAAGTGGGCCGAAGCTCTGGCTACACACACACACACACACACATACGCACATACACACACAGTAAACACACTCAAGGCCTTTACAGGGAGACTGTATTGAATAATATGGTCAGCACTCTGCTGGAATGACCAACAGAAAAGCAGAAACAGCCGGTGAGTGATTTTTGACTTTTTGGACTCGAGGAGGTAAAAGACATCTACTGTAAACTGTAAACTTTTGAAAAACACACACACACACATACACACATACACACATGGCCTCCTAATTTTTCACTTCCAATTTCCAATCCCCCCCCCACACACACACACACGCTAATCACACTTCCCAATTCTCGGAATCATTTGACCTTTTTCACACATGAAAAAGTGTAAACTCTTACATTCATCCCAACAGTAAACTTAACGCCCCACTCAACACACACACACACACACACTCAACACACACACATTAAACCCCATACCCCAGGTATGTTTCTACACCTAGACCTCCACTCCTCCTGCGTTCCCAAATAAGGTAGCCCAACATGAAGCACAAAGCCACGCCCATCTAATTAGCATATTCAGCAGGCTGCTGATGAAGCCCACAGCCATCAGGCTGGTCGGTGAGGAGTGCGGCCCGGTCCCTGTGACTGGCAGCATCGAGCCCTTCATCCGTTTTTAACATAAACTCCTCTTCATCCTCATCCTCCTCCTCCTCTCCGACAGAAAGACGACGAGACGAGCGGCGAACGGTGGGGAGGGGGTGCATGTGTCTGATCTGGTCTGGCCGGGCCGGTCCGAGCCGAGCCGAACTCCAGGGGGCGCTGAAGGAACAGAGAGCAGTTAGGGGCTAAGAATCCAGCGCTGGCCATTAAATTAGGTGGGGACTGGGGCAGGCAGCTAGCTGGCAGCTAGTGTGGCAGGCAGGGCGGACGGGGGTTGTGGGATACGTGTGGGAGTGACGGGGTTGTGGTGTTGCGGTGGTGCGGTTGGCTCGGCGACGTTGTTTTTTTCTTTATTTGGTTCCGCTTCGCGATCTCCACAGGTTTGATCAAATCGATAAATAGGTTGATTGTTTTATTTGGTTCATTCAGTGTCCGGATAGCCAGGTTTAGGTCCATAAAGTGCCCTGAGAAATAACAGAGAGAGAGAGAATTAAATATTAGATTTTTAGTACATATACACTATATGTCCAAATGTTTGTGGACACCCCTTCTAATGAAAGCACCCATTGCTGACACAGATGTGCAAATGCACACACACAGCTTGTCCAGTCCCTGTAGAGAAGAAGTACTGCCAATAAAATAGGACCCTCTGGAGCAGATAAACAAACATGTCCCTACTGGCACCATGCTGCCCAATGCCAGGCGTGGGCTTATAGAGGGGTATATATAAAGCCCCCCAGCATTGAGAAGCTGTGGAGCAGTGGAAGAGCTGTGTTCTCTGGAATGATGGTGGTGGAGCTCCATCCAGTACCTTTGGGATGAGGAGTTGGGGAGTTGGGGATGATGAGGAGTGGTGGTGGTGATCACCATCCAACATCCTGACCTCACTAATAATGTGCTCTTGTTGCTGGATGCAAGTAAGTCCTCACAGCAATGTTCCATAATCTAGTAGAAAGCTTTTCCTGTTAATTATTGTATGCTGATAAATAACACTTGGATAATACCCTAATACCCTAGTGGTTGAAATTATTATTATTATTATTATTATTATTATTAATAATAATAATAATAATAACACACAATAAAATTAATATGAAGTATTTATTCTGAACTACCGCATTAACAAATATGGAGTTTGGATGGCCAAACATTTGAATGACCGCCCCATTATTCCAAAACGTGTGCGTGTGCGTGAGTGTGTGCCTTACCTTTTTCAGCAGTAGTAAGAGTGAATGGAGGTCAGTCTGAAGGATGCTCTGGGCAGGAGCGGTTGATCTCAAACCACGAGTCTATACAGCTACACACACACACACACACACACACACACACACACACACACACACACACACACACAGAGAAACAAAGTATTTGTCAATATTTCAAAAGGTTCTTTTGCAAATAAACTGCAGGTAGTTCTAATTCCATAAACCTAATATACAGTATTGTTGAGCCCTGATTTACCCTTATGTATATAATAAAGAATATTGTGTATCACCATTACAAAATACATCTCGATAAAATATCATAATACTGATCATAGTAGATTTTGGAGGCGCATTGCTGTGAGGATCTGATTGCATTTAGAGACATGAGTGTTCGTGAGGTCAGGATGTTGGGTGAAGATCACCACCACCCCACCTCAACATCCCCAATTCCCAGCTCATCCCAAAAGTACTGGATGGAGCTCCACCATCCATCATTCCAGAGAACACAGTTCTTCCACTGCTCCACAGCTCAATGCTGGGGGCTTTATAATACCCCCCTACTAGCCCATGCCTGGCATTATTAGGCAGCATGGTGCCAATAGGTTTATCTAGTTTATCGGCTCCAGAGGGTCCTATTCTATTGGCAGTTCTTCTCTACAGGGACTAGACAAGCTGTGTGAGTGTGTGCATCTGTGTCAGCTATGGGTGCAACTTAAAGTAGCTGAATGCATTCAGTAGAGCTCCGGGCTGTTGAAAACAGGATTGTAGGTTCGATTCCCGTGGCCCTTTACCCTCTCTGCTCCTCAGGAGCTGGAGTTGGCTGCCCACCGCTCTGTGTGTGTGTGTTCTCACTGCCCCTAGTTCACTAGTGTGTGTTCACTACCACAGATGGATCAAATTCGAAGGACACATTTCGCTGTACATAGTACAGTGCCAAATACTCGCACCTTCACCTTTTGATGAAGGAAACTCTCTGGTGTGTCTGAGCGTAGATCAGAACTCTGAGCTGTCAGTCACTCGGCTCAGTCGCTTCCCTGGCTCAGTGTGTCAGTGTTTATGTCTGACGTCTACGAGAGTCGTAATGCTGAGTCATCCACGTCGACTTTTGGTTGATGTGAAGCCCGAAGGCCGCTGTGAGCATACGAGGAACAGCTTTCAGAGACAAAGTGATCCGAAAATAGTCGTGAGAGAGGAGGCATTGTACCCAGTCCATTTATCCCCCCTGAAACAGGCCGTACTGGGGTAGGACTGCGGCTCTTTGGGCTCTGCAGGACTCAACTCTGAATCACACGCTTTGGCAGAGCACTGAAAATCCCAAATCTCACCATCTTATCATGTGACACAAACAGAGCTGAACTGGACTGGGCAGGAAGTGCAGCTTGACATCTAATCACCAAAATGACAAAATATGTCCAAATATTTATGGACACGCTACTTTAAGATGCACCCATTGCTGACACATAGAATAGCACTCTCTAAATCAAACCATAAACCAGGCGTGGGCTAGTAGAGGGGTATTATAAAGCCCCCAGCATTGAGGAGCTGTGTTCTCTGGAATGATGGTGGTGGAGCTCCATCCAGTACCTTTGGGATGAGCTGGGAATTGGGGATGTTGAGGTGGGGTGGTGGTGATCATCATCCAACAACCTGACCTCACGAACTAACACTCTTAATGCAATCAAATCCTCACAGCAGTGCTCCTCTAAAATCTAGCAGAAGGTCAGTAGAGACAGTTACTTCAACAAAAGCAGGACAAAACCTTTTTAATAACCTTGATTTCAGAAGAAACACTGAATGATGAGCAGGTGTCCCAATACTTTTGTCTATATGCTGTATCAGGATGCCTCTGATTCCTGTGGAGATCAGGCCCCAGAAGCTTTAATTTTTAAAGAAAATATGAAGAATAAACTACAGACTTGGGAAGGTTTTGAATATACAATCTTAATTAAGTCTGAATTATTTTCTGAAGGTTTTTTCCTCTGTAATTGTCTGTAACGAAGACTTTTATGCTGTATTTTACAGCTCATCATCAAATCAAATTGATCAGTATAGCACTTTTTACAACTGCAGTAACTGCTTTGAACGGATCCTTTTAGACGCTGACCTTCTGACCTGTTATAGTCAAATTTTTACATTTTTTTGTGAAAGAAATTTTATGAAAATGATTTTGGAAGAATTGTTTAAAATATTTAGCTGAACTCTTAAGTAAAAAAAAGGAGCTTCTACGAAAATATTTATTTTTTGAATTTTTTTATTTTATGAATTCAGCCCCTGAAGCTAAAGCTGGACTAGACCAGGCGATCCGCTCCGTCAGTCCCCCTTATTCTAGTTATTTCACTTCTAATTGGGACAATTTGGCAGACGCAGCAAATCAGGCATCAGGTAATAATAATTTACAATAATAAAAGATAAAGGCACCACAAAGGGTCTTCGAGCGATTCCAAAAAAGAACCTTTTTTGGCTTCGTTAAATTTCATACAAATAGAAACGTTGCTAAAACTCACTTCTCCTTTAGAACCGAATAGCTTTCATGTTAATTCAATTCAATTCAATTCAAATTTATTTATGAAGCTTTTCACAACTAATGTTCTCACAAAGCAGCTTTACAGAGATCCGGGTCCGAGCCTCTTTTGAGCAGCTAGTGGCAACATTAGCAAGGGAAAACTCTGTCAGATTGAGAGGAAGAAACCTTGAGAGGATCCGAGACTCAAAAAGGGGAACCCATCCTCCACAGGTCGACACCGGATCATAACAATAAAAAGCAAAACAGAAATCAAAACAACAATAAGACTAAACTGAATTAAGAAAAGGTAAACAATTATGAAAATGTCTGCCTTTGCAATCCATTGCAACACCTGTTGGTGTTACCTGTATTTTTAAAGCTAAGCTCTTTTTACTATTCACTGAGAATCCCATCCAAAAGTGTCAAACGAATTGACACTCATTCCTCAGATAGAAGTGAGTGGAGATACGAGGGTTTAAAAGACTTCTATAGAAGCTGAAGTATCAACTGAAGCTTTTTACTCCAGTAAAAGTGTAAAAGTACTGGTTTCAGAACGACTTTAAGTAGAAAAGTAAAAGTAATGGAAGGAAAACAAAGGCCGAAAGTTTAGGCCGCGCCACAGGGGTCTATAGTGCACTACCCCCCCCTCCCCAAAAACCCATTTCTCTAAAAGTCATAATGAGGAGAATGTTCTATTAAAATGTTGATGTTAAAAATGTTGGGCTGCACTAGGCTCCTGTTTCAGCTGCAGATCTGCCCATTGAAAATGAAGCATTTCAGTAATATCAGCTCTATTAAAGGAGCGTCTCTGTGCTCTACTGAGCATCAACATGAGCTTCATGGAGGAAAATATGAGGAGTCGTTGTCTAGAAGTTCTGTAAAGCTGCAGAAAGTCAAACTTCAGAGGCGTGTGATCAATAAGCTTTATTGGAATGTAAATGTGGGGCTCAGTCGGGACGTTTCACTGCAGCTCTCTTGAGTCTCTGCCACGGACACAGTCTTCATACTAGACTACAGACGTCTGCTGTGAGCTCGCTGGAGAGTGACGGGACGTGTGCAGGTGTGATGGATCTCTTATAAACCAATAGGGAGTCAGAATGGTGTCTGTTTATACTTCTCATCCAACCACGATCAGACTCACACTTTCAGGATGGAGAGATTTATCTGGACAGGGTTTAGAGCTGGAATGAAAACAAAGGGAAATAAAATAGTTCATGGGTACATTTTTGTACACTGTATATTACAGTGCACTGGACATTCTGCACTACCTGCACTACACCACTATAGAAGCAGAATGGCAGAAGCCCAAAGGAGTGCACTATACAGTGAACAGGGCACAGTTTAGGACACAGCCCTGAGAGTGTAGTGTTTCTTAGGCCTGGTCATGGATTACCACAGCCCTGCTCCCAACGCAGCACCTGATCCAACTAATGAACTAATTCATGCCCTTCCTGAGGTCACCTGTTGTGTGTATGCAGATGAAGCACCACAGGGCTGCAGGGCCAGGACTGAGAAGCCCTGCTCCAGAACCCAGAATGCCTCCTAAAAGCATCCTTTACTCAAGCTGTTTCTTAATGGTGTGATCGGACGCCTACATCAGCTCGTAAAGTCAGATAACTGCCAGGTCACTTAATCGCAACTACCGCTTGTTTGTGTTTGAGTGGTTAATCGGATCAGTAACTGGGTCAGGGATGGACCAATAGGATTACCTGATCACTATGAGATGAGGGGGAGTTCACCTCATTTCACATCTGAGCCCTTCTAAGAACGTACTGGGAGATTTCTAGACACCTCAGTTTTTATATGAATGAATGAATTAGGTTATTAAAGTATTACTTAGTCTGGCAGTAATAACTGTGGAGTGATTTTAATCCAGTATGAATCTGCAATTAGTGTAGTTTATTATGGTCTGGCAGTAATAACTGTGAAGTGATTTTAATCCAGTATGAATCTGCAGTTTGTGTAGTGTATTATGGTCTGGCAGTAATAACTGTGAAGTGATTTAAATCCAGTATGAATCTGCAGTGTTTTTATGGTCTGGCAAGAATAATTGTGAAGTGTTATTAATCCAGTATGAATCTGCAGTTTAAGTAGTTTCATAGTCTGACTAATAATTGTGTATTAATTTAAATCCAGTATGAATCTGCAGTGTGTTTTTATGGTCTGGCAGTAATAACTGTGATTTAAATCCAGTATGAATCCGCAGTGTGTTTTTATGGTCTGGCAGTAATAACTGTAATTTAAATCCAGTATGAATCTGCAGTGTGTGTAGTTTTTACAATCAGACAGTAAAAAAATTAGGTGTGATATTAATCCAGTATGAATCTGCAATTAGTGTAGTTTATTATGGTCTGGCAGTAATAACTGTAAAGTGATTTAAATCCAGCATGAATCTGCAGTGTGATTTTATGGTCTGGCAAGAATAATTGTGAAGTGATATTAATCCAGTATGAATCTGCAGTCTGTGTAGTTATATAGACTGACAGTAATAACGTAACATGATTTTAATCCAGTATGAGTTTTTAGTTTTTACAATCATACACTCTGACAGTAATGACAGATGAGGCAGTGGTTGTCTTGTCTCATCTTAACTGTGTGAGTGATTTAAATCCAGTATGAATCTGCAGTGTGTTTTTATGGTCTGGCAGTAATAACTGTGATTTAAATCCAGTATGAATCTGCAGTGTGTTTTTATGGTCTGGCAGTAATAACTGTGATTTAAATCCAGTATGAATCTGCAGTGTGTTTTTATGGTCTGGCAGTAATAACTGTGATTTAAATCCAGTATGAATCTGCAGTGTGTGTAGTTTTTACAATCAGACAGTAAAAAACGAGGTAGTTTCATAGTCTCACTAATAATTGTGTATTAATTTAAATCCAGTATGAATCTGTAGTGTGTCTGGCAGTCATAACGTTATTGTTATTGTTATGGAGGATATGGCATTGATCCGGACTACAGACCTTCAATCCAGCCCACCTGTGGGAATTTTGAGGAAATGACACAAATTCCTTTTCCCAAACCAGTCAGATCCCACACATGACCTTCCACAGGAAACCACTCCAGTGCTCAGAGAGGAGCTCAGAGAACACTGGTCCCCTTTACCTTTTGTGATAGATACAGAGGCAAGGCAGTCTGGCGATGGTGTCTCCCTGCTGCAGCTCTTCCAGACAAATCACACACTCTCCTGCATCTCTCGCCAGCACGTCGTCTACACACACACACAAATACACACACACACAAACACACACACCCAGAAAACACAAAAATAACACATTCTGTTAGTTGCAAGAACAGCAAGCATTGAGCACAGCACAGTTCCAGGCCTGATGTGATGCGCCGCTGATCTGTGTACCCGTCGGTTTGCTGGTCAGCTGATCGGCAATCAATACGTTGATTTCCATGGGCCCGGCTCGGACACGGGATTAGTCTTTCCTCATCCCTTTGGCAGGACTTGCAGCCCAGACTAGAGCACAAACCGACTACAGCACACATGTCTGCAGTTTGAAGATGCAATTTGTGATAAAGGGCAGCGGCTGACACGGCGTATAGCGGTGCTGGCCGCCAGCTGCGCAGGGCCAGATCCGATCGATCTCTCACGGTCATAACCTTACAGGGAAGCTGCGTGCTGAGACCACAGGCTAGATGACAAAGATCACAGCGATGTGAAAAACTCCACTATATGACTTAAAGTGCACTATATGTCCAAATGTTTGTGGACACCCCTTATTTAGCTACTTTAAGCTGACACTAGTCCTTGTAGAGAAGCACTAGCCAACAGAATAGGACTCTCTGGAGCAGATCAACAAATATGACCCTATTGGCACCATGCTGGCTAATAATGCCAGGCGTGGGCTAGTAGAGGGGTATAAAGCCCCCCCCCCAGCAGCATTGAGGAGCTGTGGAGCAGTGGAAGAACTGTGTTCTCTGGAATGATGGATGGTGGTGGAGCTCCATCCAGTACTTTTGTTTGGGATGAGGAGTTGGGGATGATGAGGTGAGGTGGGGTGGTGATCATCATCATCCAACATCCTGACCTCACTAACAATGCTCTTGTCACTGAATGCAATCAAATCCTCACAGCAATGCTCCTCCTCCAAAATCTAGTAGAAAGTCTTCTTCCCTGGATAGTAGAGACGGTTACTCCAGCAAATGCAGGAGAAACTCTTTTTTTAATAGCCCTGATTTCAGAAGAGGGCATGAATGTGAGCAGGTGTCCCAATACTTTTGTCCATACAGTACAGAAGTGTTGTCTTCTGGTTACATCAAAGTAAACCTTTATTGTGCTCAGATTTTAGGCATATGGTGTTTTTGTTTTAATAAATAAATATCTCACCAAAATGAATCGTAACCCCTGTATCGTGATACGCACCGTATCGCCAGGTTCCTGCCAACACACAGCTCTAATACTGACACACTGACTCTTCACATTCAGGCCTACTGAGCCAGGTGAAGGAGAACGAGGCAGATCAGGAGTGGATTCCCCACCTGCAGGTCCTTCCTGGGTAAACTCAACTCAACTCAGTGCAAAACTACATCCACACACACAGCACACACACACAGCTCGCACACTGCACAGCGGCCTCATTAACACACTGAAAAGCCCACCAGCGCAGGTTAATTAAAACACGCAGTGCATTTCACACTGCGCTGAAACGAGGCTGAGCGGACAGCAGGGGGCAGTGCTGAGTGACTTTACAGGAAATACAGTCTCCTGTGTGTGTGTGCTTGTGTTTGTCTTTGTGGTGGTGAGAACTACAGCAGAGCCGTGTGTGTGTGTGTGTGCTTGACTTAAATATGAGCACACACACACACACACACACACTCACACACACACACGTACACTCAGCTTTGGAGGTCAATAAATCCTTGAACCCTGAGTATCTTGAATGTTTGATATCTACATCCATGTGTGTGTGAGCACATTTCCTCTTATCGCCGCTTGATAGTCATCTTCACTCATGTAGAAAAACACACACACACACACACACACACACACACACCACACAGGTGTTTCCAGGGGAAGTGGTGTTTCTGTGCAGAGACTGGTGTGCTGTGTTGTGGTGCGTTTCCTGTCTGTACAGAAAAAAATGTTTACTGGAAACTGAGGCAGGGCGAGCAGCAGTGTGCAAAAGTCTCAGCACCTCAACAGATGATCTGCAAGTCTGTTTACCTGGAAACCCATCAAATCCCAGAGAAAATCAGCAGTCTAACGGTGCTCTCCTAACCAACATAACAGTTACTTTACTTTATATAGAGTTAATTACAGGTAGACACTCTCACTGACCACTGGCTTTATGTTTATTTGGGTTTATTCTAATGTTATATAGAGTTAATTACAGGTAGACGCTCTCACTGAGCACTGACTTTATGTTTATTTGGGTTTATTCTAATGTTATATAGAGTTAATTACAGGTAGACACTCTCACTGACCACTGACTTTATGTTTATTTGGGTTTATTCTAATGTTATATAGAGTTAATTACAGGTAGACACTCTCACTGACCACTGACTTTATGCTTATTTAGGGTTTATTCTAATGTTATATAGAGTTAATTACAGGTAGACGCTCTCACTGACCACTGACTTTATGTTTATTTGGGTTTATTCTAATGTTATATAGAGTTAATTACAGGTAGACACCCTCACTGACCACTGACTTTATGTTTATTAGGGTTTATTCTAATGTTATATAGAGTTAATTACAGGTAGACACTCTCACTGACCACTGGCTTTATGTTTATTTGGGTTTATTCTAATGTTATATAGAGTTAATTACAGGTAGACACCCTCACTGACCACTGACTTTATGTTTATTAGGGTTTATTCTAATGTTATATAGAGTTAATTACAGGTAGACACCCTCACTGACCACTGACTTTATGTTTATTAGGGTTTATTCTAATGTTATATCGTGTTAATTACAGGTAGACACTCTCACTGACCACTGACTTTATGTTTATTTGGGTTTATTCTAGTGTTATATAGAGTTAATTACAGGTAGACACTTACTGACAATTGACTTTATGTTTATTTGGGTTTAGACCATTTCTTAGAAGAGCTCATGGTTTCTGAGCACCAGCACACTATCAGCTATCAGCGCCATCAGCAGAGCCTCCTACGATGCTCCCAACACAGGATTATTCATTATTACCTAAGAAAGAGACAGAATATCCACCAGAATATCATCTGTTTTGCTCTGTTTATCTCAGGCACTGTTATTTCCTACCGGCGCTGAGGAAGAGAGCCGTGGAGCTGCAGCGTTGGGTCATTAGATGCTGGTTCATGATATTTGGGGTTGTGAGCAAAAAGCGAGAGAGAACGCGAGAGAGGTGTAGGGCACTTAAGGTCAAAGGAGATGGAGACAGAAGACAGAGATGGGCAGTTTTGGGTATGTATATATGATGATCAGGTAAAGTTTAATAAACCTGAATTGATGAATTACTCTGCGATGCGCACGCCTACACTGTAAGTGCTTTTTGCTTTGTCATGCTTACTGAATCACTGCGATGCCAGTGTGACATTGCTGAAACCCACAGCTGCAGCAGCAGCAGCAGCAGTGCTTTGCTAGGCCAACTGCAAAGCACTACACAGATAATATCCGTGATCTCTTCTGCAACACAAACCTGAATCATATAAGACTATAAAAACACCAAAATACCATCATGTCCGAATATTTATGGACACCCCTTCTAATGAATGCATTTAGCTACTTTAAGTTGCACCCACTGCTGACACAGATGTGCAAATGCACACACACAGTCAATATAATAGGACTCTCTAGAGCAGATCAACACCTGCCTAATGTCATTGGCACTATACCTAATGCCAGGTGTGGGCTAGAGGGGTATAAACCCCCCCCCCCAGCATTAAACTGTGTTCTCTGCTACTCTACTGGGATGAGTTGGGAAGTTGGATGTGATGAGGTGGTGTGATGATCATCATCATCCAACACCCTGACCTCACTATCTAACACTCTTGTCACCTAATGCAATCAAATCCTCACAGCAATGCTCTTCTCCAAGATCTAGTATAAAGTCTTCTTCTCTGGACAGTAGAGACAGTTACTCCAACAGAGTACAGCAGACACTCTTTTTAATACCCTTTAAAACAATGAATAAGCAGGCGTCCCAATACTTTTGTCGTTATAGTGCAGCAGCATTGTCTTCAGATCCCACTATTCTGACTGCATAAGTAAAACATTCTGAATAAATATAGGTGCAATAAAATTGCATCATAACCCCAGTATTGGGATACGTACCGTAGCCAGGATCTTGCCAACACAGCGAGAAAATAAGATGAACTACCAGGGATTTACAGAACTGAAAGGTTTAGTCCCCTGTGATGATTAGAGCGTAAAGCTGCTTATCTGGGCAGGAAGTGTCTATTTCCTCAGTAAAACACTAATATTAGAATAAACACATTAAACATGTCACACTTTACAACTATATATACATATATACACACACCAATACACCAGCCGTAACATTATCACCACCTGCCTTATACTGAGTAAGACCCCCTTGGTATAACTAACAAGCCTAGCCCGGCTTGGTCCCGGGAACACCGCACAAGACCTCCCTGATGTTTCGGAGACGTTCTAACCCGGTCGTCTAGACATCATCAAAGTTGCTCTCAGCCCATTTCCACTGCTTTTCTGGCTCTTCTATTGCTGCCAAATATATACAGGCCTTGTCAGGAGCCACTGTAGATGTAGATGGTCACCTCACCTGTCAGTGGTGTTGATCTTATGGCTGATCGGTCTGTATATATTTATCGCTGCTGTCCAATGAACAGCATTTCTGTCCATTTTTAGGTTCTCCATGGTCTGAACCCTGTAGCTGATCTGCACCCTGTGTAAAACATTCTGGCTGAATGGACCAATAGAAATGCATTCACTGACCTCCATTATATATATATAGTAGAAATATATATCTCATAGCTGGCCAATCTCCAAAAATATATATCTCATAGCTGGCCAATCTCCAAAATATATATCTCATAGCTGGCCAATCTCCAAAATATATGTCATAGCTGGCCAATCTCCAAAATATATGTCATAGCTGGCCAATCTCTCTCTCTCTCTCTCTCTCTCTATATATATATATATATATATATATATATATATATATATATATATATATATATCATAGCTGGCCAATCTCCAAACATATATATCTCATAGCTGGCCAATCTCCAAATATATATATATGTCATAGCTGGCCAATCTCCAAAAATATATATCTCATAGCTGGCCAATCTCCAAAAATATATATATCTCATAGCTGGCCAATCTCCAAATATATATATATATATATGTCATAGCTGGCCAATCTCCAAAAATATATATATCTCATAGCTGGCCAATCTCCAAATATATATATATATATATATATATATATATATATATATATATATATATATATATATATATATATATATTTGGAGATTGGCCAGCTATGTCATAGCTGGCCAATCTCCAAAAATATATATCTCATAGCTGGCCAATCTCCAAAAATATATATCTCATAGCTGGCCAATCTCCAAAAATATATATCTTATAGCTCTCCAAAAATATATATGTCAATATATATGTTTTTCAATATATATGTTTTGGTCAATCTCCAAGAGGAGGAAAGCTTATTAACTTTTAATGGAGGTCAATGAATGTATTTCTATTGCTAGAAATTATAGAAACTATAGAATAGAAATTACTCTATTTCTATTGTATTTCTATTCAACACACACACATCTACATAGATATATATGTAGTCAAATGAAATACTGTGATATGAATATGATCAATCTAAATCACCCTTGTACTAAAAAGAAATGAAAGCCGGCTATTTATCCCCAGCAGACGTACTGTAGAAGATATTCCCATTGTTCAGTGTGTTTCCTGATGCTGAACGCTGCTTTTTATGATGTTGTTTGACTTGCAGTAGATAATCCACCATAAACGGTACACGTCGTTAGCGGCCGCCTATACGCCAATTAATTACTGTTACCAGGATCAATAACGTCATAAAGGTCCGGGATGAATCCCGCCAGGACTTCTCAAACACTGAAAGTGAAGTGAAGTGCATTCATCATAAAGAAGACAGATTTAAACTGAATATAAGGAAGGGCATGCAAACAACACGTACACGACCAGCCATAACATTATAACCACTGAAAGCTGGAGTGAATACAGCAGCTCCAATCAAGGGTGGATCTACATATCAGGCAGCGAGTGAAGAACGGTTGGTTCTTGAGAATGATGAAGGTGCTGAAGCAGGAAAAATGGACAAGAGTAAGAATCTGAGCCACATCTTTGACAAGAACCACACTGGGTCATCAGAACATCTCCAGAACCTCAGGCAGGTCTTGTGGGTTGTTTCCTCCTGGTATGCAGTGGTCAGTACCTACCAAAAGTGCTCCAAGGAAGGACAACCGGTGAACCGGCGACAGGGTCATAATGATTTATGGGACTTATTGATGATGCTCATGGAGGCCCCGCCCACCTCACAACTTACAGGACTAATGAAAGGATGGTCTAGATGCGGCTAGATGCTGCCAGATACCACAGCAGGACACCTTCAGAGCTCTTGTAGAGTCCATGCCTCGGCGGGTCAGAGCCGGGCGGGTGGTTGTAATGTTATGGCGGATTGGTGTAGAGGTTCTCTTATTATGATCATTCATTTGTTTTTGCCTGTTGTTTGAGTTGTGATGTCAAGGCTGAAGTGCGGAGGAGCGAGGTAGGTGGATGGAGAGATGCATAAGGAGACCAGCTTGGAGAGGGAGACAGGGGGAGAGATGGAGTGAAGGGAGGAGGGAGGGGAGGATGAATAGAGGGCTGTCAGATGGGAGGCATATGCTCCGAATGCAAATCAGATTAGTTAAGCATCGACGTCCCGCGGCCCTTCTTTATCCCCATCCCCGTAATCGGCAGGCCTCGTCCCCTACTCCCCCTCCCCCCGAGCGCACAACTCATAAAGGCTCACACCTGCCCCTTACACACAAGCCTGAGTAAGAACACCACACACACACACACACACACACACACATATATATATATATATATACACACACACACACACACACAGGGCTGCACTTGAGCTGGTTATCCTCTTAGGGCCTGTGACTTCCAACAACTTAGCTGTGTGTACTGGCCTAGGGGAAGAGACAGGTGTGTGTTTGTGTGTGTGTGTGTGTGTGTGTGTGTGTGTGTGTGTGTGTACGTGTTTCAGTCCCTAGTTATCCCCTTCTGACTCAGTTACTGTTTGTGCTTCTTTCCCTGGATACGAGTGTGTGTGTGTGTATGTGTGTCCATGGACCTTGTTACGCTCCAGTCCTGCTGACTCTATTAAGTTCTACACAGTAATAAGCAGCAGTGCTGAATTAGCTCCACAAACACACACACACACACACACACACACACACACACACACACAGTACAGCAAGGCATAAATGAACCCCACCATACACTGTGTGTCCACAAAAGTGGTCTTACACTTCACAAAATTCATAATTGGATATGATACAGTGGTCTGGCACCTCGATGATGCAGCATAAAACAGGAAGGGCCTGAAATACCAAAATACACAGATGTCCAAATGTTTGTGGACACCCCTTCTAATGAATGCATTTAGCTACTTTAGGATGCACACATTGCTGACACAGATGTGCAAATGCACACACACAGCTTGTTTAGTCCCTGTAGAGAAGAAATACTGCCAATAGAATAGGACCCTCTGGAGCAGATAAACAAACATGAACCTATTGGCACCGTGCTGCCTAATAATGCCAGGTGTGGGCTATAAAGAGGGGTATAAAGCCCCCCAGCATTGAGGAGTTGTGGAGCAGTGGAAGAGCTGTGTTCTGTGGAATGATGGATGGTGGTGGAGCTCCATCCAACACTTATGGGATGAAGTGGGGTGGTGATCATAAAACATCCTGACCTTGCTAACACTCTTGTTGCTGAGGGCAATCAAATCCTCACAGCAAATGCTCCTCCAAAATCTAGTAGAAAGCCTCCTTCTCTGGACAGTACTCGAGACAGTTACTCCAATCAATACCCTTGATTTCAGAAAGAAGAAACAGTGAATGAGCAGGTGTCCCAATACTTTTGTCAGATGCTAAACTTTAGAAAAGTAACACTGAGGATTATGTATAAGGTTTTTGAAGAACTGGACTCAAAGTCCTAGATGTGTGGCCATTAAACGGAGCACCTGCATACAATCAAAAATAGTTGCTTGGTTACTGAATATAAAAATAAACATAATGGCAGCCCTCTTTTGGAGTGTATCAACCTCAGCTGGACTCACGGTGCACATGCTGTGAGAAGCCCACGTGAGTTGACCGGTGTGGTGCCGTGTCTTTTTTAAGACTCAGCTTTGCATGATATTTTAATACCTGGAGTTAAATTTAGCCACTGGTCAGGGAAAAGGGAGGACAGAAGGGGGGGGGGGGGGAGGGCAAGTTATTTTGCGGTTAATTTCAGTACTGTGGAGAGAAAGGAGATGCTGAAATGAACCTGAATCTTTATACATTAACACAATACACCCTGGATTCACTGTTTAAAGGTTCTGAATTCATTTGGTTGCAGATAAATATTCAACACCTCTATCATCCACTACTCAAATACTGAGGATTCCAACACTCCTATAACATTAATATCCAGTATGAAGTTCTAATAACATTAATATCCAGTATGAAGCTCTAATAACATTAATATCCAGTATGAAGCTCTAATAACATTACTATCCAGTATGAAGCTCTAATAATATTAATATCCAGTATGAAGTTCTAATAACATTAATATCCAGTATGAAGCTCTAATAACATTAATATCCAGTATGAAGTTCTAATAACATTAATATCCAGTATGAAGTTCTAATAACATTAATATCCAGTATGAAGCTTTAATAACATTAATATCCAGTATGAAGTTCTAATAACATTAATATCCAGTATGAAGCTCTAATAACATTAATATCCAGTATGAAGTTCTAATAACATTAATATCCAGTATGAAGCTCTAATAACATTAATATCCAGTGTGAAGCTTTAATAACATTAATATCCAGTATGAAGTTCTAATAACATTAATATCCAGTATGAAGTTCTAATAACATTAATATCCAGTATGAAGTTCTAATAACATTAATATCCAGTATGAAGCTCTAATAACATTAATATCCAGTGTGAAGCTTTAATAACATTAATATCCAGTATGAAGTTCTAATAACATTAATATCCAGTATGAAGTTCTAATAACATTAATATCCAGTATGAAGTTCTAATAACATTAATATCCAGTATGAAGTTATATTACATTACCTCCCTGTGTTGATCACATAAAAAAGATCAAGCCTCCAGATGTGTCTCTCATCTTTTAAGTAGAAGTTAAAATGAACTTTCAAACATGAAAGTGAAAGGATGTGTGTGTGTGTGTGTGTGTGTGTGTGTGTGTGTGTGTATGAGTGTGTGTGTGTGTGTGTGTGTGTGTGTGTGTGTGTGTGTGTGTGTGTGTGTGTGTGTGTATGAGTGTGTGTGTGTGTGTGTGTGTGTGTGTATGAGTGTGTGTGTGTGTGTGTATATGAGTGTGTGTGTGTGTCTGTGGTAACTGTCCTCTTGTCTTGGTTTGATGATGCTCTCAGAGGACGGCTCTGTCTCTGCCTGTTCTGAAACACAGCGCATGTTTAGACCTGCTTCATTCCCTCTACATGATCAATACAGCC
Organism: Salminus brasiliensis; assembly: GCF_030463535.1. NCBI lineage: Eukaryota > Metazoa > Chordata > Actinopteri > Characiformes > Bryconidae > Salminus > Salminus brasiliensis. The sequence goes on along the minus strand of NC_132896.1, from coordinate 2,908,797 downwards.
TGCGGTGTTCTCACCCTCCCATACACACACACACACACACACACACACACACACACACACACACACACATAATCCAAGCTTTAGAGAGGTTTTCCATTGACCTGTGTATTTCTGGAGCTAAATATGACTGTGCTTCAATAGCCGAAGTCCTTTGGCTCTTTTAGCTTTTTAGGTCAAGGCTGCACTTTAGATAAACAAACAAACAAACAAACAAACAAACAAACAAAGCAAACAGCATTTTCTTCTCTTCCACTCACTCACTGTTCACTGTTTCTTGTCTCTACTGTCCAGGGAGGAAGAAGGCTTTCTACTAGATTTTGGATGCCAATGCTGGGGGGCTTTATACCCCTCTACTAGCCCACACCTGGCATTAGGCAGCATGGTGCCAATAGCTTCATAATGTTTATCTGCTCCAGAGAGTCCTAATGTATTGGCAGTACTTCTTCTCTACATGGACTAGACAAGCTGCGTGTGTGTGTGTGTGTGTGTGCGCATTTGCACATCTGTGTCAGCAGTGGGTGCAGCTGAAGTAGCTGAATACTTTCATTAGAAGGGGTGTCCACAAACATTTGGACATATAGACGTCCTGTGGTGTCTGGCACCATGAGTAACGTTAGCAGAAGATCCTCTAAGTCCTGTAAGTTGTGAGGTGGGCGAGGCCACCATGTGCATCAGTGAGCCCATGCATGACACTGTCACTGACCACTGCATACCAGGAACGCCCCACAAGACCTGCTTGCTGATGTTCTGGAGATGTTCTGATGATCCAGTCATCTATCTAGAACATCACAGTCTGGTTCTTGTCAAAGTGTCTCAGATTCTTACGCTTGTCCATTTTTAAATTCCGCTTGAGAGGAGCCCCTGGGTCTGGATAATCAGTGCTATTCAGTTCACCTGGCAGTGGTTTTAATTTAATGGCTGATCTGATCGGTGTGTGTGTGTGTGTGTGTGTGTGTGTGTGTGTATTTATGTAAGTATCTACACACACCGTGAGCAGCTGAGTGAATGCCCCTAGACAACCAGAACAACAGCAGGGCACAGAGCTCTGTGGAGATTAGATTAGCTGCAGTGTGTGTGTGTGTGTGTGTGTGTGTGTGTGTAGCTGAGAGACAGACAGACGTGAAGGCGCTGAGGAACTGAGTCAGTAGTGCAGATTTAAACTGCAGGAGAGTGAGTAAGAGGCCTGAACGCAGAGGATTGTGGGAAAAAACTCCATCTCCACCCTCTACAGTACCTACTGCAGCTCCAACCTGCACTCTCCTTCACCACCCCTCTCTCTCCATCTTCCTCCCTTTTTCTCCACCCCTCTCTCTCCATCTTCCTCTCTCCAGCCCTCTCTCTCTCCATCTTCCTCCCTCTCTCTCTCTTCATCTTCCTCTCTCCACCCCTCTCTCTCTCCATCTTTCTCCCTCTCTCTCTCTTCATCTTCCTCTCTCCAACCCTCTCTCTCTCCATCTTCCTCCCTCTCTCTCTCCATCTCCCTCTCTCCATCTCTCTCTCTTCATCTCCCTCTCCACCCCTCTCTCTCTCTCCACCCCTCTCTCTTTTCATCTCCCTCTCTCCACCCCCCTCTCTCTCTCCATCTCCCTCTCTCCATCTTTTTCATCTCTCTCTACCCCTCTCTTTTCGTCTCCCTCTCTCCACCCCTCTCTCTCTCCACCCCTCTCTCTCTCCATCTCCCTCTCTCTACCCCTCTCTCTCTCTGCATCTCCCTCTCTCCACCCCTCTCTCTTCATCTCCCTCTCTTCACCTCCCTTTCTCTCTTCAGCTCCACCCCTTCCTCTCTCCACTTTTCTCTCTTCATCTTCCTGTCTCCACCTTCTTCTCCATCTGTCTCTCTCTCTTTCGACACCTCTCCCTAACTGTCTCTCTCTTTCCCCCTCTTCCCACCTCTTTCCCCACCTGTCTCTCTCTCTCTTTCGCTCTCTCTCTCTCTCATGGTCAGTGTGAGCTCATGACAGGGCCTGAAATCAGATTGGTTTGCCTGTGTGTGTGTGTGTGTGTGTGAGAGAAAGAGAGGGAGAGACACACACACACACACACTCAACTCCTCAGCAGGTCACCTTTAGCTCTCTCTTGCAGCTGTCACTCAATCAGGTAGCCGTCAATCAACTGACAGCTCACACTGAGCCTGCCGGTCAAACGCAGCTGGTCTTAACGCTGGCTGTGTTCTACTGGAGATCACAGTCCACCAGACATGTACATGAAGGTATCACACATTAGCATCACCCCACACCATCAGTGCATCTCCACCTGCTGCTGCAGACAGCGCTACACCCGGCCCTACATCTGTTTACAGGCTGGAGCCGGTTCCAGACGTCCACACCTTCTGAGACCATCTCCACAAAGCTTCATGTGCATGAGCTGAGCGATGTAGTGGACACGTCTACTAATGAATTCCAATGTTTGTGGTGATCATTGTCCAACATCCTGACCTCACAAACGCTCTCGTCACCAAATGCAATCAAATCCTCACAGCAATGCTCCAGCGCCAAAATCTAGTAGAAAGTCTTCTTCCCTGGACAGTAGAGTCAGTTACTCCAAAAAGCAGGATCAGTTCTTTTTAGTACCCTTGATTTCAGAAGAAATAATGAATGATGAGCAGGTGTCCCAATACTTTTGACCAAAAGTTTGTGGACACATGCTCATGCAATGTTTCTTCCAAAATCAAGAGGTTGACCCACCACTTCCTGCAGTAAATCAGCCTCTACACTTCAGGGAGGGCTTTCCACTAGGTGTCTGAACATTGCTGTGAGGATTCAGGAGGTCAGGTTCTAATGTTCATCCCAAAGGTTCTGGATGAAGCTCCATCGTTCCAGAGAACACAGTTCTCAGTGCTGCGGGGCTTTATACCCCTCCAGCCAAGAAAGAGAGCCAGGCAGAGAGATTAGGGAGCAGAAAGTGAGGGTGAGATTTGGAGGCGTGGCTTACCGTTGTATGAGAGGCGGGGCTTGCTCAGACACATGATGAAGTGAACCTCCATTTCATTGGATGCCACTGACTTGGAGCAAACAGGGCACTTGAAGCCTGAGTGAGAGAGAGAGAGAGAGAGAGAGAGAGGCAGACAGTTTAAGACCCGGCCAATCACAGAGCAGCTCATTAGAAACGTGACCCGTTATCACAGAGAACGGGACGGAACCACAACTTCTGAAACTTCTAAAAGCTCCATCACAGAAGGTTATTACACCTAATGGTCATGGATACACTGTTCTGAGATTATCTTGGCCTAAATTAATTAATGGTGGAGGGATACATGAATACATGCATGGCGCTGTGAGGCAAAATAGAAGTAGTCCAGAATTATCATTATTTTTTATCTGTTATTAAAATGTCATATAAAACCTAGAAGACATGTGTAGGTTCACTGGCGGGTTCAGATAGTAAATAAAACGGCTATATTAGGGTTGTAGTCATGGCGACCGAAGCCTGTTTCCATTCGCCATCACTGTAAAGGAATCGCCGGGAAGTTGTTTTCTCCACAATAAGGAGTCTCCGACTGGTCCAGCGCACTAAGGCGCTGCCATCAGCAGCCGGAGCCAGAGGGAGCACAACTGGCTTGCTCACTCTCCCTACATCACTTTAGTGTGATGCTGGCTGGCACGGGCGTCTGCTAGCCGATCCATCAGAGCTGGGTACCCGGTGCTGTCCTCCGAGCGTGTTGGTCGGTTGCACAGTGATGCTGCAGATCGAAAAGAGGTGGTGGCTGGTTGTGCATGTGTTGGAGGAGGCATGTGCCAGGCCTCACCCTCCCAGTGTTGAGAGCCTTACACGTGATAAGGGGGGAGTGCTAACGAGTGGATTTGGTAACTGCCTAATCAAAACTATTGGGAAATTGGGTAAAAATAAAAAAGAAGTAAAAAATCATTTCAAAATAAACAAGTTTTCTCTAAAATGAACCACAGCTTCACACCAAATCTCCAGTCTGAATTATGCAGAAATCAATTTTGATCTTAAACAATGTTTCTCTTAATGACATTCACAGTGGAGGGATACAAGCAGGGTGTTCTGAGGTAAAATAGTTCCCATAGAAAACATTTTTTCAGATTTGCTACTATTTATATATATATTCCTCCATCATCATCATCATCATCATTCCATATCACACTCAGAAGACTGGTGGGTTTGGATTGAGAAACAATGGCTATATTGGTGTAAAGTCCCATTGTAGATCCATCCACCGCCCCTGTAAAGAAATCATCAGTAAGATTCTCTACAGTGAACCACAATTTCACACCAAACCCACCTCTCGTTTCTCCAATCCTCACCACTAACCACCCCAACCACCACCACCCCTCAGACACCACCTAGACCCACCAACCCAACAGACACCCAACCCCCCAACAGACACAACACCCCACTACCACACCATACACCACCACCCACCCTAACCTCGACAACCAACCACCCACCCACCCACCACATCCTCCACAGCAATGCTTTGAGATCTAGTAGCAGAGACAGTTTCTCCAACAAAAGCAGGAGACACTCTTAATACCCTCGATTTAAGAAGAAGCAGTGAATAAGCAAAGTACGACCAGGCGTCCCAATACTTTTGTCCACTTATTTTGCTTGCAGTCTCTCTACAGTGAACCACAATTTCACACCAAACCCACCTCTCGTTTCAATCAAATTCTCACAGCAATGCTCCGAGATCTAGTAGCAGAGACAGTTCCTCCAACAAAAGCAGGAGACACTCTTTTAATACCCTCGATTTCAGAAGGAGCAAAGTATGAGCAGGTGTCCCAATACTTTTGTCCATTTATTGCGCATACAGTCTCTCTACAGTGAACCACCATTTCACAGCAAACCCACCACTGAACTATGCAGAAATACGTGGGGAGTGGAGTTCCTCTGTAACCAGTATCACTTCCACCAGAACGCAGAGATGCAGCGTCATGCTCCATGACACCGGGCCTGTCCTCACAGCTTGGACAGAACACACACTTGCTGCGAGAGCTTTTTGGCTTATTGACTCAAATGAAAGCTTTTTAATTCAGCCTCAGTGAATCTGCCCCGTACTCACACGCCAGCGCCAGCGTTCGGCTCTGCACTAACACAAGGCCCACAGCCTCCAGAGGAGATGACACTCATGCCGGAGGTGCTCGAGATGAAGGGGCGAGCTGAAAAGCTCCTTTTAATTTCATGCTCACTCTGTTAGGAGCAGATCGGTGGAGAGATTACCGGCCTAACCGCACTCGCAGGCCTTTTACAGGTATTAGTCTTACATCACAGGCATCCTATCAATGAAAAAGGAGACACTTTATTAGATACCGCAGGTAAGGCCATGTTTACACTCAGCGCCTCGTTTAGAGATGCACGATAACATTGTAATCAACAGTAACAGTAAATATAGAAAAAAAAAAGTATTTGGACAGCTGCTTATTATTTGTTTATTTTCTGGTCCCTGTAGAGAAGTACTGCCATTAGAATAGGACTCTCTAGAGCAGATAAACAAACATGATCCTATTGGCACCATGCTGCCTAATAATGCCAGGCGTGGGCTGGTCGAGGGGGGGTATAAATCCCCCCCAGCATTGAGCTGTGGAGCAGTGGAAGAACTATGCTTTCTTAAATGATGGATGGTGGTGGAGCTCCATTCTCCAGTCGAGGAGTTGGGGATGATGAGGTGGGGTGGTGATCATCATCCAACATCCTAGAGAGAGTAACTCCCACAAAAGCAGGACTGATTCTTTCTAATACTTTTGATTTCAGAAGAAACAATGAATAAGCAGGTGTCCGAATACTTTTGTCAATATAGCGTAAAACCAGGGCCATGGTGTTTTGATAGCACGGGTTTAGATGAGGTAGGATGTTTGGCATGAGGAAGCCAGGCAGCCAGATGGTGTTGGGTTCTATTCCCTATTCAGGATATGGGTGGCATCATCGCTAATCTATATTCACACACACACACACACACACACACACACAAAGCACTGTTTACTTATATTCATGGTTTTAGCTACAACCTGCCCCATTAAACTGGAAGCTGTGTCCTAAAAAAACACTGACGTATCTATCCAGTAAACACACACACACACACACACACACAACACACATATATATATATATTCTGTTTACTTGGCTATAGTCTGCCCTGCCTATTACAATACAATATATTGACAAATGTATTGGGACATCTACACAATACATCTACCGAGCGTTTATGACGTCCCATTCTAAACCCATAAGCATTATTAATAAGAGCTGGTCCCCCTTTGCTCTAAGCTCTACCAGCAGCAGCAGGTCTGGAGCTCTGCTGCAGTTACTGAGTCAGTTGGAGGCTTTTCTGCACTCTGCTCTGAGCTCAGCACTCGGCCTGACCCCGCTCTGTAACTTTACGTGGTCTGACAGACACTCGGTGGCTGAGCTGCTCTCTGTGAGCTGTTCCTCCTAAACTCTTCCACTGTTCAATAATAACACCACTCACAGCTGATGGAGGAAGATCTAGGAGGGAAGGTCTAAATTTCACCAGCTGACTTGTTGTTGTTGGTGCAGCGGTGTCTCCTATTACATACAGAACCACGCTGGAGTTCAGTGAGCTCTTCAGAACCTCCTGTTCTTTCACTGAAGTGTGGAAGAGAGGCAGACTGCAGGACTAGACATACCTTAGAGAGTTCCTCAGAGAACCTTTGAAAAATATAAGTATACAATTAAATATGGTCTGATGAATTGATCTGCTTGAAATTATATAAAAGTATTTTTATTATATATATACATATAAGTAAGCATCTGTAAGAATCAGAGGTACAAAGCTGCTTATCTCCTCAGTAAAACACTGATATTAGAATAAACACTAAAGTGGTGGTGGAGGTTCTCCATCACTGTGTTCATCATTAGAACATCTCCAAAGTTCTCCTCTCTCATGGAGTCTAGTGTTATTTAGAGTTCTCCTCAGATCAACACCTGGTTTGGTGGTAAATCAGGGCTTAATGATGGTAAATCAGGTGAGCTGCTGCTGCTGCTGCTGCTGATGGAGTTGAACACATCCTCCACGCTGTGCTGGCTGGACTGGGGGCATCCAGGAGAACCCTGGAGGAACCGAGCTCTGTTCTTCAGACTAGCTCACAGACAAGATCTCACTACTTTCTTTCTTCAGAATGAGAAGCTCTTGTTTCTCCTTTTTACTGGATTCATGTTCAGCTGCTTTATCTGTT